>NW_017265169.1:92376-373547 GCF_001638985.1 Phycomyces blakesleeanus NRRL 1555(-) | reverse complement strand
TGCCAGTGTCTGGCAGGCGGTTTTAGTGTGCGCGATGCGACTTTAGTCGATACTCTAGAGAGTGTAGCTTGCTGGAAGGTGTAGGCTGACGCGCAGCGCTGCCTTCTGGCTTGAATTTGCTCTCCACACCACTCTCAACATGGAGGAAAATAGTTGCCTATGAAGTGTTGTTCTACATAGGGTGAAACTGCCAGTCCTATGATGATCTAGGAGTTTCGTTCCTAGATTGTCCCCCTTCGTATATACTAGACCTACAGGAGACGTACGCACGCACGTTCTTTTGTATCGTGTCTACAGTCTTTGTTACTGTAACACTGGCAATTCTTGCGATTGCGAACGGCACTTTGTGCTCTAGTAGTATGACCATTAATTGCGCGAGAGTCTAGGGATTTGGTTCTTGTGTGTGTGCTGGTGCAAGCCAGTGCTTAAGAGAGAAGAAGCCAGCTATGAGAGTGAATGCTGACGTGCAGCGCTGCAGGATGGCTGGTAGAGACTCTCCACACTACCCTTGGCATGGAGGAAGATAAGTTCCTATGAAGTGTCAGTTGCTATAGGGTATGACCAATGAAGTATTTTCCACCGGGCGTTTCGTTCCCAGGTGGCGCGCGTTCTTTTCTAGACCTACAAGAAGTCATTGCACGGAATGTACTCTTGTACTGTGTCTTCAGTGGTTCGCTGCTGATGTACATAGCAATTTTTTAAATTGCATAAGTGTCTAGCCGAGTTGGTTCTTGTGTGCGCGATGCGGTTGCGGTGTCAGCCGATACTCTAGAGAAAGCTAGCTGGTTGTAAAGGTGTAGGCTGACGTGCAGCGCTGCCTGAGCACTGGTTATCTTTCTCCACACTACCTTTGTCACTATTGAGGAGATTCTGTCTCCGAGGAAATACTGGCATCAAAAGGTAAAACCAGCAGATTTCTTTATCTCTCTGGGCGTTTAGTTCCCAGATGGGACCCCATTTCTTTCTAGACCTACAAGGGGACATTGCACGGAATGCACCTTTGTACATTGCAAGTATTTATACTTGCGCCAAGTGTCTAGCCGAGCTAGTTTGTCGTGCGTTTGATGCAGTTGCGGTTGCCAATTCGTACTTCAGAGAAAGATGGTTAGTTGAGAGGGTGTAGGCTGACGTGCAGCGCTGCCTGATCACTAGCTGTCGATCTCCGCACCACCCTTAACATGGAGGAAGATAAGTTCCTGTGAAGTGTTATTGTTCAAAGGGTAAACTAGTTCATTTTCCCTCCCCGCTGTCAGATCAGGTCTTCGTCCTGGGGAGGACGGATCTACTTTTATAAGTAGTGAACTAAGAATCTGACATAATTTTTTTTCTCGTTTTTTTTTTGCTAATAAATATAATATATTATTTAGCCTTGATTTTAATTTTTTTTTTATTAATAAAAACCAAATCTTTCTAAACCATTTCAATTGAGTTCTATTTTAACAATGATTGTGATAAGCATTTTCCTATTAATAACAGCTAGATATGTATAATAATTTAATTAATTAAAAAGACATTAAGATGAATATGAGATGTGGGTACGGTGAGACAGGAGAGAGTTGATTTGATTGAAGTGAAAGAGAGAAGAAGAGTGAGAGTGATTATATTTAAAGATATTAAGGAAACTTTGATGGTTGAGTATTTGTGTTGGGTGAAGTTTGTTTGGTGTAGAAGCGGTTATTTAAAGATATACTAGAAGGTGGAAGCTTTGAAAATTATGTCTGATGGGATGGGGGGGCATTGGGATCGAAGAAGGTGTTGGAAGTATAAGCATATGAATGCTGTGTGTGTGCGAGAGTTGAAAGCCAGATTTGAGAATGGTGATATATGAGACCTTGGGCTTAGAGGAATATAATGTACGGTTTTGGAGTGTTGAAGTTTTATTATATGGCTATGATTTTGAGCTGTATCTTGTAGTGGTAATAAAAAAAAAGATACATTATGGTTGATGGTGTCAATTCTGATAGTATTTTGAAGTTGATGTTGGTAGTGTCAAAAAAAAGCGATATGTTATGGTTGCTGGTATTAGTTTTGATAGCATTCTGAAGTTGGTGCCGATTCCAGTAGATTTGTAAAGTCAATGTATGCATGGAGGTTTGACTGAGGATTCCCGAAATGAATGAGGTATGTAAAAAGAAGATTCAAGACATTGCTAAAAAAAAAAGATTTTTTTTTGTTTCTGTTGCGGCTCTGTTAAGGTTATTTCTGATATACAGTCCTCTCCGAACAGTATTGACTGAACACTAGACAGTATTTCAACCTTTGTATGGGTGGTAGTGTCACTGTGGATTGGCCTGCTATGTTTCTTTCTCTTATGGGTACACATAGGCTGTTTGCACCACAAATTGATAATTTTAGTCTACAAAAAGACTTTTGTAAGAAGCCGTAGACTCTAATTTATCAGTGAGCATCTACACAGTCTACAAGAAGACGTAAAAAGCAAACCACCTTATACTCTATATTTTATTATGGCACAGTCAAGGTATTGGCAGAAAAGCTGGTGTGTGCGTCTTTATATAAAGAAAGACTGGGATTTATACAGTACACTTATACATCTTCGAGACAGGTATTTAACCCAAAAAAAGAAAAAAATGCCCTGATAAATTTAAATTTTCAAAATATAGTACCGAGCCCGCAAAGATATCGACGAGAAATGCGTTGGTACCCACACCCTAAGATTGCGGGATCGAAACTTCTTTTAACCGCATTTTAAATTTTTCAATTTTTTTATTTTTTCATTTTTTTCAATTTTTCATTTTTTTACTTCTTTACACCAATTTACTCTCATACTTTTAATAAATAGATTTGAAACAAAGACTTCAGGCATGCTATTTAATAGAACACATAAAAAGTATTCTATGTATTTTTCTTTTTTTTAAAGTCTAATATAGAATATTATAACATATATTACACAGCCATCCATTTTAAGAGTATCTGTCAATATCACTACCCTTTTTTTTTTTTTTTACTTTGTATATGTTTTGGGTTTTGTGCAGATGCTCCAATTAGTACTTTTTTGTATACATGATCATAGAGTTCTCTCTTGTATGTAAATACTATACATTTGTTTCAAGACAAAATCTTACCGAGTTTTGAATATACTAAAAGAAAGCTTTTTGAAGTCGGATCGAATAGTATATTTTAATTCAAGGTACACAGTGTTAGATAAGATTTAGATATGTGCCACCATTAAATAAATTGTCCAAGAACGGATCAAAACTCGACTTAATAAGTGTAGATTTTTGCACAGCTGGTAGGTTAATCCAGTTCTTACTAAGTAGCAGAAGAAAAATTAAGTGTCTAATATATTGTCTAAGAATATTAAACTAATATACAATCCGATTGATACACATTTCTGTTTGCATAAGTGTACCCAGTTTTTTAATCCAAATAATGGGTTATATATATATATATTCTGAAGATATGGTCTCCACCTTTAATATCTGATTTGAATGACAAAGAAGGTCTCGCAGCCTCAAATATATGCCTACTAATATATAATATTTAATAAAGAATAATACTTTAAAAGAATAAAATTTCAATTGGTATATATTAATGCTGTAAAGTTGCAAAAACCGAAGCTAATATCAAATTAACGTGGAGTAAATTTGATTAAAGACCATTGATTCTTTCAATATACTCATACAACAAGCTCTACAGCTATAAAATCTTTAGGATCGTGTCCTTATAAAATCTGTCTATATAATTGATGTAATAAACATTTATGGAAATCAGTCATTTTGTCTCAGCTAAAATGTTTTAAGGAGTGCATGTATATTTGACATGATGACTTCAGCACTTCCCACAGCCCTCAATCAAAAAGTATATCAATAGTGCAAAAGTGCGCAGCAAATTTTTCTCTCTTTTACCTCTTTCCCACACTTTCCGCCTGGTCCAAAAGATAAGTATCTTTTTCTTCTTTGCCTTTCTACTAGAATATATCTAACCATCTACTTTGCTAGCAGCGACGAGTTTCCGTGTTTCTGTCCATGGGGTTTTCGTGCCTCCGTACTCTTTCGGTAAGCTCTTTTTTTTTCTTTTACTAAGCTTTATCTAAATATTCATTCTTTAGATGGGTGTATACACACCGGTATATGTCTGTTTGCGGAGCTGTGGGGAGTGAGCAATTGTTCCCTGTGGTAAAAAAAAGAGTTAAACCCTTTACTGAAGCTCTTTGGGTAAGCTCAATATTATATTCTGTACTCTACTCAACATTTACTAACTATGTTTTTTTTTAGGTGGGAGTATATACGCACCGGTATATATTTCTATTTAAAGTAGCTATAGCGTCAGGCATGGAGGCCTTTGGGTAAGTTCCTTATTAATACTATTACTATATCAGACTTTGACTAACAATCTATTTAGATATTGTGTTAGCCAACCGACGATCAAGCCGTATACCAAGTAAGCCAGACCTACACGGACGTTTCGTTTCCGTTGTAGAGAAGTTTCCAGGCCAGACCTACGAGTGGTATTGCGCGAATGCGCTCGTACTGTGTCTTCAGTGGTTCGCTGCTGATTACATAGCAATTTTTCGAAGTTGCACAAGTGTCTGGCAAGGCGGTTTTAGTGTGCGCGATGCGACTTTAGTCGATACTCTAGAGAGTGTAGCTTGCTGGAAGGTGTAGGCTGACGCGCAGCGCTGCCTTCTGGCTTGAATTTGCTCTCCACACCACTCTCAACATGGAGGAAAATAGTTGCCTATGAAGTGTTGTTCTACATAGGGTGAAACTGCCAGTCCTATGATGATCTAGGAGTTTCGTTCCTAGATTGTCCCCCTTCGTATATACTAGACCTACAGGAGACGTACGCACGCACGTTCTTTTGTATCGTGTCTACAGTCTTTGTTACTGTAACACTGGCAATTCTTGCGATTGCGAACGGCACTTTGTGCTCTAGTAGTATGACCATTAATTGCGCGAGAGTCTAGGGATTTGGTTCTTGTGTGTGTGCTGGTGCAAGCCAGTGCTTAAGAGAGAAGAAGCCAGCTATGAGAGTGAATGCTGACGTGCAGCGCTGCAGGATGGCTGGTAGAGACTCTCCACACTACCCTTGGCATGGAGGAAGATAAGTTCCTATGAAGTGTCAGTTGCTATAGGGTATGACCAATGAAGTATTTTCCACCGGGCGTTTCGTTCCCAGGTGGCGCGCGTTCTTTTCTAGACCTACAAGAAGTCATTGCACGGAATGTACTCTTGTACTGTGTCTTCAGTGGTTCGCTGCTGATGTACATAGCAATTTTTTAAATTGCATAAGTGTCTAGCCGAGTTGGTTCTTGTGTGCGCGATGCGGTTGCGGTGTCAGCCGATACTCTAGAGAAAGCTAGCTGGTTGTAAAGGTGTAGGCTGACGTGCAGCGCTGCCTGAGCACTGGTTATCTTTCTCCACACTACCTTTGTCACTATTGAGGAGATTCTGTCTCCGAGGAAATACTGGCATCAAAAGGTAAAACCAGCAGATTTCTTTATCTCTCTGGGCGTTTAGTTCCCAGATGGGACCCCATTTCTTTCTAGACCTACAAGGGGACATTGCACGGAATGCACCTTTGTACATTGCAAGTATTTATACTTGCGCCAAGTGTCTAGCCGAGCTAGTTTGTCGTGCGTTTGATGCAGTTGCGGTTGCCAATTCGTACTTCAGAGAAAGATGGTTAGTTGAGAGGGTGTAGGCTGACGTGCAGCGCTGCCTGATCACTAGCTGTCGATCTCCGCACCACCCTTAACATGGAGGAAGATAAGTTCCTGTGAAGTGTTATTGTTCAAAGGGTAAACTAGTTCATTTTCCCTCCCCGCTGTCAGATCAGGTCTTCGTCCTGGGGAGGACGGATCTACTTTTATAAGTAGTGAACTAAGAATCTGACATAATTTTTTTTCTCGTTTTTTTTTTGCTAATAAATATAATATATTATTTAGCCTTGATTTTAATTTTTTTTTTATTAATAAAAACCAAATCTTTCTAAACCATTTCAATTGAGTTCTATTTTAACAATGATTGTGATAAGCATTTTCCTATTAATAACAGCTAGATATGTATAATAATTTAATTAATTAAAAAGACATTAAGATGAATATGAGATGTGGGTACGGTGAGACAGGAGAGAGTTGATTTGATTGAAGTGAAAGAGAGAAGAAGAGTGAGAGTGATTATATTTAAAGATATTAAGGAAACTTTGATGGTTGAGTATTTGTGTTGGGTGAAGTTTGTTTGGTGTAGAAGCGGTTATTTAAAGATATACTAGAAGGTGGAAGCTTTGAAAATTATGTCTGATGGGATGGGGGGGCATTGGGATCGAAGAAGGTGTTGGAAGTATAAGCATATGAATGCTGTGTGTGTGCGAGAGTTGAAAGCCAGATTTGAGAATGGTGATATATGAGACCTTGGGCTTAGAGGAATATAATGTACGGTTTTGGAGTGTTGAAGTTTTATTATATGGCTATGATTTTGAGCTGTATCTTGTAGTGGTAATAAAAAAAAAGATACATTATGGTTGATGGTGTCAATTCTGATAGTATTTTGAAGTTGATGTTGGTAGTGTCAAAAAAAAGCGATATGTTATGGTTGCTGGTATTAGTTTTGATAGCATTCTGAAGTTGGTGCCGATTCCAGTAGATTTGTAAAGTCAATGTATGCATGGAGGTTTGACTGAGGATTCCCGAAATGAATGAGGTATGTAAAAAGAAGATTCAAGACATTGCTAAAAAAAAAAGATTTTTTTTTGTTTCTGTTGCGGCTCTATTAAGGTTATTTCTGATATACAGTCCTCTCCGAACAGTATTGACTGAACACTAGACAGTAATTGTGGTATACCCTATAGAAAAAAAATAGGCAATTTTAGTAAATTGTTGCAAGTTTTCCGAGGTTTAAAGTGTCTTATACAGACTTCTGACAGAATATTTGGTCATTTTTAACCCCCGCCAAGACTCTTCAACTTATATTGTAGCTTTAAATTTATGATAAAAGATAGTAAAGTTCTATAAATCTCTGGTACTCTCACAGATAACTGTATAAGATGTAATAGATAAATTGAAAAAAAAATTGAAAAAGCTTTAATAAGAGATTGGTCTAAATTTACGCATATTAAGTTCAGATAGACGATTTTGCATATTAAGGCAAAACGTCATACAAGTCTCTACGCTAATTGCTTTCCACGTTTCTTGCAAAGCATTTTCCAATTGTCGCAATGTGGTAGGCTGAGGTCGTCTTGCGCGGATTTTGTTATCAAGAAGACCCCAGATATTTTCAATTGGACTCAAGTCCGGACTGTTAGGAGGCCACTCCAAAATCTTCAATCCAAGGTCTTTCTTGAACTTTTCTGCCAAGGTAGCCTTATGATAACTAGCGTTATCTTCTTGATAAAGGTATTCTCCCTTTTCTACATTAGGAAGACTTTGGTAGAAGGGCATGAATTCCTTCTCCAGAACTTCATTGTACAATGGGGCATTCATGTTACCCTTAAGCATAACCAGTGGTCCAACTCCTCCAGACCAAATACATCCCCAAAGCGATACAGAACCTCCATTTCCTGGAACCTTTGGAGTCAAGCAGTCTGGATGATATTTCTCTCCTGGTTCCCGCCATACATGACTACGACCATTTTTCTTGAAAAGGGTAAAGGTTGCTTCGTCTGTCCAAATGACAGTATCCCACTGTTTTTTCCAACCTTTTATTTTTCTATACCAAGCACGACGTTTGGCAATGTGCTCCTTAGTTAGAAGAGGCTTTGATTTGGTTACACGGTAGGCTAGATTCATCTTGTGCAACGTTCGGCTGATAGTTTTTGTACTGACTTTTTTCCAGTCTTTTCCTTAATTAAGTCTGCCATCTCAACCAAGTTTTGATGGCGATCCCGTTTGACATCCAAGAAGAGATGTCTTTTATCTCTAGCAGTTAATTTAGAAGGTCTTCCTGTTGGCTTCTTATTAGTAGCAGATCCGGTTTCGTTGTATTTTTTTATGATACGCGTGACAGTAGTTCTTGGTATTCCCTTTTTCCTTGCAATGTCAGAAATCTTCACGCCATCTTCATGAAGTCCAATTAAGATTCCTTTTTCAACTTCTGAAAGCCTTTCAAATGGCTTGTGAGGTTTACTGCTTCGTTGTCTAGGCATTATATTAAAAAGATTTTATTGAATTTAGCAGATTGAGTAAAGTGAAGTGTAAGGGTGTATTATGAAATAAATAGCGGAAATATAAAACGACCAAATTTTCTGTTCCGCGACTGTACTTGAGTTTTAATTAAGCACCAATTTCTCTCTCGCTCTCTTTTATATTCTACTTTTTTTTACCCCACCATGTTTTTTGCAGTCAAAGCAAAACATCTTTTTCTTAGCTTTTTCAACCCATTACATAACTAAATACCAAGTTATTCAAATCTAGTGGCTTACCAGCGGTAGTTTGGGTGGGTTCTAGGGGGTAACCAGGACGGAATTTTTTATCTTCTTTGAAGTCTAGTCAGTCTTTGTCTCAAACGACGACCCTCCTGGAGATCTTCTTCTGCTTTTCTTCTGATACGTCCGATCCGAATGAGGCGGGTGAACCTTACAGATATAGTCCCATCACATCTCAGATTGTTAAGTATATATCGGAAGTTCAGGACAGAAGCAATATCCCGATTCCACAAACGATGCATAACCTCTGACCCGTCCATGTTCTCCAAACAATTTAGATTGGTACATCTAAAAGGACTTGTTTCTATTTTTTTTTCACAAGGTCTAGAATTATTAAATGTCTTTAAAAGAAACATACTTAATAGCTATCAAGGCTAGTAGTAATAAAATACGAATCAGCAAAGTTGACAAAAGAAAGTAACTTGAGAAGAATCGACAGAAAAATATCTGCATCAAGTACAATTTGGCTGTCAAGATTGCTCGCATGCTCATTAGAGATCTCGATAGCTTTAGAGAATTGCAGGGAATCTGTCTTCTGGTTTTTCAAAAGTAGGAACTAGACATGACAATGTTAACACAAAGCAGGTTTATACTCTTTGATAAAAAGAATCAATTAAGCAATATACATGTCTTCATCAATATCATAGTATCTAGAGAATAGCCTTTTTTTTTTAGATAAAAAATGTAAAAAGTATCACATAGCAATATATATATGTATATAATATATCAAATGTATGGCTTAAATTGCTACTAAATATCATTAAATTTAGTACTTCTTCTTTCCATACTTCTTTATATTCAACTTGTATTATATTGATCAATAAAAACCATAAAATTCAAATATAAAACCGTGCATTTGTTGAACCAATTATAAGAATAAGATATATCTTAAAAAATGGTATAGATTTGCGATATTTAGAATATTTGATTGGATTAGATGCAAAAAATAATTTGAAATCCAACGAATTGTATTATCCAAATTTGTTATAAAAGGGAAATATGTACCTAAAAATGGTATAATTTTTCTACTTTAAACGATTTTATTGGATTAAATAAAAAGTAATTTTTACTCCAATAAATAGTATTCGCTGTAAATACTTTTAATTTACTAAAAGCCAATATTCTATTGGCAGACATTACAGTGATAGCTTTGATTTTATGTTTTGTATTATCTTCTCTTGAAACAAAGACCTGGTCCCTAGATGCCAATCCTGAAGAATGTTTGTGTTGTGTTGTGTTGTGTTGTGTTTCTTTGCTTTCATTTCTCATTGGTGGCCTATACTAGCTTACAATACAAATAGTTAGGCTCCTTTTGATCTAGTGTGTTTGAAGCTTTTTCTTCTTCTTCAGTTTTCATTTGAAAACCAAGAAATAATAATGAATTTTGACCATGACCATGACCATGACCATGACCATGACTATGACTATGACTTTATTGTTTCATCTTAATATGTTATAGATCTAGACCATTAGTGTGTGAGTTTACATATATATATATATATATATATGGGCTATAATATAAGATAAGATACATTTTCTCTATTAGTGAAAGATCAATCGAGAAATTCATTCTAGATATCGATAAAAATGAAAATGGTATTTTGTTTATTTATTTATTTATCTAGGTGCACAAAATTGTTGTAACTTTCAGTGGATTTATAATCATTGTTCCGTCGTTTTGATTATCCTAATAGTAATAACATAGCATAAAATAAAATAAGAAAAATATGGTAGAAGAATATAGAATATTAAAGATCTATATATATAGTGTGTGTGTGTGTGCTGTTTCAATAAACTCATTATTAAGGAATAGTCTGCTAAAGATAAAGATAAATATAATAATATAATAGCATAGAATCTTATGGAATATAATAATCAAAGAAGACGGTAGAATGGTGTCGATTGTTATAGTGAGTTTCTTCCTACAGAAACTCCTTCTAAATATACAGATTTGAATGGTATGGTGTACTTTAGATTGTGCTTGTTTGTAAGATAATGGTCTTATATATGGTTTATTATAGATTCATATGATGTGAATTTTCTTGTAACTTTTATTATTATTTTCATCTTATGTTCATAATATATTTAATGTAATTTATTAAGCTATTTTTCTTTAGGACTTTTAATCACCATGGTTTGTGTAATTTTTAGATAGACCAAGTATATCAATTATTGGTAATCAACAAATATTTATATTTATATATGTGTGTGTTATAAGCCCCAACTGGATATATTACTATTATTTTCTTTTTTTGGAAATGTTACTTTATATAAATATAGTTTCAGCTTAGGCGCTCAAGTTCGTTACTGTGAAAATATAATGAATGAATGAATATATATATATAGATAGATAGATAGATAGATAGATAGGTAGGTAGATAGATAGATAGATTCTATTCTATTTTATTTCTAGGATTCGTGTGGCGTTGTACACATCTAATGGACGATCGCCGTTAGAGACGACCCCCCTCATCAAGACCCGTTCCCCTCTTTCCTTCATTTTTCTCTGTAGGAATCTTTGTAAAGGCCAGCTATTTGGCCTAAGGATGTGTTTGTATGTCAGTATTGTCAATATTATACCTCAAAATGAAGGAGAAAGAATGAAATGCAATAAAAGATGTTTTTATATATACAAAAGGTACCCCTTTATGACATTAGTATCACTAGCTTGTTCGACAGTCAGCCTTTTATTTGTTACTTGTAACATAGTGTCGAATTGGATTAGATGTTTGTTCTTTGACATTCCTCTACCACTAATAAAATAATAAAATAGAAAAGGAAAAAGAAGGAAAAAAAGGGGAAAAAAAGGGAAAAGAAAAAGAAAGGTGGGACAGAAGATGGCGATTAGTTTTAGAAGATTGTGTCATGTAACTATTGAATCTTTGAACCAAAGCCTGTTTGTCTCCAGTAAATCTCTACAGTGCCCAGACCAATTCTCCAACAAACCTTTCTCATACTTTGTCCATGTTATAATAATAATAAAAATTTCTGGTGTATCAAAACTATAATATATAATGATTTACTATCTACCTTGATCACCTACATTACACACACAGCTATAATATTATTATTTTTATCATACTATTCTATTCTAACATTTCTGGCAGCAGTGAAAAATAAATAAAAACATAGAAAACTCTCATCCTAGAAAAGGTAAATCTCCTTTCTATCCTTATTTTATTTCTTATTTTTCGCACGACATTTACTATGTGAATTTTCTATTTTTTTATTTTTTTATATTTATAAAGCAAAGGAACATTTTCTCTTGATTTAACTATTTTGTATGCTATTTATCAGTCTATCAGTCGGTTCTTTTTTTTTATATACATAATGAGTCTGCATATCCACCATAAAGATCACCAACAATAAATGGATATCAAAGAAAGAGATAATAAATTCATTATATACAAAAGTTTAATGAGATTCCTATTTATTTACTTTTTATCTTTGCGCAAAATAGTGAGCAAACAATAACACCAATGCCAATACTAATAATTCTTGAGAATAGTGGATCTACATATCAATCAATCAATCAATCTATCTATCTATCTATACTATTTTCTATCATTTCCAAAAATGGAATACAATAATTTGGAATTAGTCACCTGACCATGTCTTGTTTTTTTTTTTGAAGATCTCTAATTTTTCTTTTTAGTTATGGTGTTCACCCCAGCGCACGCGGTTCAATATTGAGTGGGTATTTTCTGTGGCTCCTATACTAATGAATAGCCTGACCGAGTTTTATTATTCTCACCATCTCCAAAAGAATTGGCATAACTAGGCATTAGTCAAGTCTCATATAGATCCACAGCTTTCTTTCTTTCTTTTTTTTTAATAGAGAAAAAAAGAAAATACATTTGCTGATCCAAGTTAAAGGTGATCATAGACCCTTAAGAACCTTGTGAATAGAAAGCATCTAATTTTATTTTATGAAAAAAGAATAACTACCAACAGCCCAAATTACTCTTCCTGATATAGCTTGGTGTAACATTTAAAATAAAATATCAACCATAAAAAGTAATCAAAAGCCAAAAGCTATTTTCCATTGGATACACCTAGGTTTGCATTTCATATGGTATTCATCATTAGGCTTTTATATTGAAACAGAAAATCACTCTTCTTCTTTTTATTATTTATTTTTTTTAAAAAAAAGAAAATACTCATAGTTTGATGTGAGTTTGAGAGGCCAGGTACTAATTGTCTCCTGAATGTCCCTTTTTTTTTTCTCGCATAATAATAAACTCCGCCAAAAATCGAGGATGATTACCATTTTGTAATGCTAAATTAAATAAAGCTATTGCCATTACCATTACCATTACCATTACCATTACAATTACAATTACAATTACAATTACAATTACCATTACCATTATCATCATTACTAGTATTGTTATATAGATATATCTCTGTCTTCATTCAAAAGAATTTAAAGCATTAAATATAACAGTTAACAACAATTCATAATATATATATTCACCATGGCAGGAAAAGGCATGGTGAGAAGCATGTAAGAAGATTAAGAATCGAACATTATAATTCTCTCTCTCTCTCTCTCTTTTTCTTTTATTTTTATTTTTATCTTTCTTATTTCCGTCTTTATTGTCTTTATTGTCGCCTTTGTGTTCTTTGTATTTTTCTCGATTAGATCGTCATCTTATTCATTTCTGATTAATCCATCTAGTAAGAATTATGCAAAAGGTTTCTCAGAAGTACAGCGCAAAGTTCGAGAATCTACCTCTAATGACCCTTGGGGTCCAAGTGGAACAAGCATGAATGAGATTGCTCAATTGACATTTAACAAGTAAAGAAACACCTAATTACTTATTACTACTTGAAGAAAATCAATAAATTATTAAAGAAAGAAAGAAAGAAAGAAAAAGAAAGTTTATAGTAATTGATATTAATATATATATAAAAAGACAAGATTTCTTGGAGATTATGGACATGATTGACAAGAGGTTGAATGACAAAGGAAAGCATTGGAGGCATGTTTTCAAAGTAAGATAATGATTTGACTAGATAATTACTATTAATACATAGTAGTATAAGAATAATAATAGTCTTTATATAAAAGTAGATATATGTATACTCCAATATAAACCAATACACTAAACGCAAACAATAACAATAACGCATATTTTACATTATATATGCATCTTTTTCTATAGGCTCTTTTGTTGCTAGATTATTGCATTCATGTTGGATCAGAAAATGTTGTAGTCTATTCCAAAGGCAACTTATATGTTATAAAAACTCTAGGAGAATTCCAACACATTGATGAGCAAGGAAAAGATGTTGGAGCTAATGGTAGATTAAAATATATCTATTAAAGAAAGAAAGAAAGAAATAATGGGGGACTAGTCTGATCAATGTACCATTTTTTTGATTTCGTTGTTGCTTTTGTTTTTGTTGTTGTTGTTTTTTTTTTGGCGTAGTGCGTCAAAAGGCCAAGGATATCACTAGTTTACTGCAAGATGATGTTCGTTTACATGAAGAGCGTCGACAGAGACGGCAGATGCGAGACCGAATGGCAGGAGTGAATGACTGCCTTGGAGAAACAATAAGCCACGGACCGATGCAGATAGAATATTCGAATCAAGAGGATGAAGATCTCAAGAATGCAATCGAAGAAAGCAAGCGTCTTGCAGAAGAAGAAGAAGAAAAGAGAAGACGTCAAGCAAGGTAATAGATTAAGAGATCAATAGATGAATAAATTTATCTGATTTTATTCTGCAGTGTCAAGGCAACCGATGATAACCCAAAGGACAGCGATCAAACCGATGATATCTGGTCGAGCATATTTGCACCTACTCAGCCATCAAGGTAAAATTTACCATAAATAACATAAATATTACTGTTTGACTGACAGAGAATCCTTGATTGATTTTATTTTTATTTTTATTCCTAATGCATGCAATGTACTAATCTGTCTATTTTTTTTTCTTCGTTCTTACTTCCTATTCCCCACACACATATCCCTTATTTTATTATTATTTTATTATTTTAGCCCTGGAAATCAATTGCCGTCATCATCACCATCAGCAGCAGCAGCAGCAGCAGCAGCAGGAACAGGAACAGGAACAGGAACAGGGACTCAGGTATCCTTTGATGATCTGTTCAATCCTTATTCGCAATATGAGCAAAGACAGTCCGCATGGTCTCAAACCACTAGCTTCCCTGGATCTTTTGATGCACTCTATGGACCATCAACAATAAACAGTGCTGGTAATAATCCTTATCAACACAATCAACCCCAACCACAACCACAACTACAACCACAACTACAACCACAACTACAGCAACCGTCAGGCTACACATGGAATTCTTTTGGTGACAATCCTAATCTTCTTCAGACACAGATGCTGACAGGTGCACCAACAGAAATAAGAGGAGTATTAGGAGGAGGGCCAATGGTTGCTGGTGACAGTCCATTTCAAATGTCTTCTGTGGGACCTCAATCGATGTTCCAGCCCATCTCAATGGGAATATCCACAAACCCTTTTGCACAAATAGATGGCCAGGTTCAACATCAACACCAACATCAACACCAGCACCAACGCCAACATCAATACCAACACCAACCCCAACCGATCCAATCTCCTGGTGGTTCCGCTACTCCTGCTGCTGTTTCTGGAAGCCAATCGCCATATTTGCTCGGTGTATCTCCGGGTGTTAGGTCAGTCTCACCTTCGCCCTCCCTTTCACCAGTGTTTGCAGCCCGTGCTCTGGGTTCAAGTCCCTTTGAGAAAGTAAGTTTTTTTTTTTTGGTTTCTTAAAATAGAATACAATAGTCTATCTTCCCTTTTTTGTTGTTGTTCCTCCTGCTGCTGCTTGCTGCTTGCTGCTGTTATTGTTGATTGTCTGCAGAATATAGATGTCGATAGATAGATGGATAGATAGATGGATAGATAGCAAGATAGCCAGATGTATTATTATATACACCTCTATCTATATAATTTTGTACCTTTTATAGCTTTCTATGCCTGTGCCTGTGCCTGTGCCTGTGCCTGTGCCTGTGCCTGTGCCTGTGCCTGTGCCTTTAGCTTTAACTTTAGCTTTGAAATTAGCTTTGAATTTATATTTACATTTACATTCACATTTACATTTATATTTTATATGTACAAGATGTACATGCATGTGTTTTATGTAGACAGTTCTTATTTAATATTTTTTTTGTTTGGCAGGATGCTTATGGTCAGAGTGCTGGTTTGCCCGCTGATTCCCGCTTTGCAAAACTAAATGCTTTGTTGGCACGAGAGTAAGCTTTGAGAATCTTGGTTTCCCACGATTTACAGCCTTGAGGAAACTGACATTATTATCCATTTTATCTGATCTCCGCAGAGAAGGTATGGACACTTTTGGTAACACCGGCAGTCTCCGCGTCCCAATGTGAGTATTATATATATTATATATATATATTTTGGATTATATTATATTTCTTGCTTGGATTGTGTGTGTGTGTCTGTCGGAAAGAAAATATATTAGATTTTTGTGTGATACAATAATGTGGGCGTCCATTTTATTAGTGGATCTGGATTTGCTAGTGGGCCAGACACAGCGGATCCCCAGAATACTAGCAGTCTTGTCTCGGCCACTTTATCCCAGTCAAGAGAGCCTTTATCATTCTCCCAGGTACCAACATATTTTTATTCAAAAATAATAAAAAAATAAATCCTATATATTTATTCTGCTTGTTTGTCTGTAGAACCGTTCACCCCGAAATCCGTTCATGCCGTACACAGGTTCCTAAAAGCGGACAATACAAAGACTACAATTGGTTATGGATTGGTGGGACACACCTTAATTGTCTATACGTAAAAATGGTTAATCTCTTTTTCATTCACCTTTCCTTTTTCCTGTCCTTTGTCTTGCCTTGCCTTACCTTGTCTTGCCGTGTCTTATTTATTATCATTATTTAATCTTTATGGGGCCAGTGCGCTTTAGTGATAATAATTATAATCAAAATAAAAATATTTTTTTTATCTCAAACGATCTATTCAAAATTCCAAAAAAAGAAAAGAAAAGAAAAAAAAACTTTTTTATTATAAATTATTTATACATCTCCGCAATAAAGCAAAAATTTTATTTATTTCATAGATGTTTATGAAATGCGATATGTGCGTTATGCGAAATTCAAAATGCAAGCTGCACTCTGGCTTCTTACTTGACAATCAAAATAAATAAATAATATTTATTCTTACTAACCAACTTGATAAGTTAAAAAGGTTAAAATATATTATATTATTAATAGATAGGTTGCTAGGTTGCTAGGTTGCTAGGTTGCTAACTAACTAGCTAGCTAGCTGGCTAGATAGATAGATAGATAGATAGATAGATAGATAACCAAAGATATTCATTCATTCATTTAATATATATTTATATTTATATTGTGCATGATTTGTTTACAGACTTGCAAGTACATTGTAAATATTATTGTAATAATCGATAAAGAAGTACAGAATATAAAATTAGAGAGAGAGAGAGAGAGAGAGAGGGGGGGGGGGGTAATTGTTTATGAATTCTGTAGGAAATCTCATGCTGCTGAAAAATATTATTATAATCATAATCACAATCACTATCACAATCATACCTGTATTTTTGGGTGTGTATATCTTTTGGTCACCGCCGATTTGATCCTATCGTTTCAAATCGTCAGAAAATATCTAGAAAATCCATATTCAGCAACTGTCATTATATACATTACATATACCGCCCATGTGTATCACTTACACACATATATATGTATACAAACCTATTATTTTTTTCTCTCTCTCTCTCGCTTTCTGTGTGTCGTACTTGAATTCTTTGAGCGGAAAAAGTGTGATGCCATGATGACAATCAAAGATAACGTAAAATTTTACATACATACATTAATATTTTTTTTTTGTATAAAAATCCAGCCCTTTTTTTCAATCCTTTTTTTTCTTTCTTCTTTTCCCTCTTTATTTCGATCACTCAATACTTCTTTACTTTTATACTTCTTTACTTACTCATTTAATCAAATTGATTAATTAATTGATTAATTGATCGATCAACCCATTGATGATGTCCTTCTCTACATTTCCTCGTCACGAATCATTCGGACCATCTACTTGGAGTAGGTCGGTTGTCTTGAACAAGAAACCTTCCATATTCGCACACGAAGAGCGTGAACCATCACATCTACCTGCTCCTCAACAACAACCAGCAGCCAAAAAGAATATCAGTAATCCCTCGAACCAAAAACCATTGCATATCAACCTCTCCCAACTCACAACCTCTCCATCCCTCAAATCTTCTCTCCGGTCTCACTCTGCACCAACCACACCAACCGGCTCCAAAACCGTAAAATTCAACCCAGTCCATCTCGAGCGCATCTGTCTCTTCCGCAAGACCCAGACACCAAGTGCACTCTTGCAGGACAACCAAGGCCGTCGTCATCCAGAAGACCCCCCGTCCTTCCGAGTCGGCTACCTCAACTTCCCTCCAAGAGAAACCACTGACCGGTCCAAGAACATCCTGGTCGAAAAGAAATTCATAGTCGAGGATAACGCTGTCAAGGGCCGTGTCCAGGTCCGTAATCTGGCATACCACAAGTCTGTCTCTATCAGATACACATTCGACTGCTGGCAGACATCCCATGACATCGATGCTGTCTACAAAGATTCTCAAAACACACAAAGCATTTATGACACCTTTTGCTTCACAATCCCGCTTGTCAATCTCGCAGATCGTGGTCAGGTGCGCGCCACCATAGACTTTGCAATCCGGTACCATGTGAACGGCCAGGAGTTCTGGGACAATAACGACGGCAAGAACTATGGAATCCAGATCCTTGCTGATCCAATAGAAAGCACATACCACAGCCAGACCTATGGCCGTGTTACTGATGTCGATAATCCTGATAACCATAACCATAACCATAAAAATGATGATGATGATGATGTTGATGATGATGATGATTTGAAGATTGATACTCCCCAGCGTCCTAACCACAAAGGACTTGGAAATCGCTATAGCTTTGGTCTTTCTCTCTCACAAGCCAAAAAGGTGGTTTCACCAGCATCTGAGACCATTCCGCCCGTACCATCGGTTCCTATCAAACCATCCGTCCGTGTCACAAAGGAAGCCAAGCCGACAATGCTAGTACAACCACGACCAAAGAAGCCAGAAATGTCTGGTCTAACTACATCTGCAATCATCAGTGGTGACAATAACAGTAGAAACAACAACAACATCAACAGTAATATTGGTCTATCAGCTCGACCAACCAATTCCTCCAATTCTCCTTCCAATTCCACATCCCAATCTCCATCTCCATCTACATATGCACATATCTCACCCGCCAAAAGTCCTGTTGTTTCTTCTCCTATTCCTATCAATGGTGCTTCGGCTGTTCGACACAATCTTTTCGAGTCTTATTACCACTCTGCTCCTTCTAGCCCGACATTTGCATGCCAACCCCGCCATGCCTACATCCAGAGCACGCCTGACTTGGACTCAGAGTCTTATTTGGACCTAGTAAACAAATATTGTTTCTATGGCACCAATTCAGCACACACTCCAATGCCCATCAACAGCTAAAAAAAAAAAAAAAAGACACAATACACCGAAATACCTCTCATTTATTATCTTCATTTATTATCTTCATTACTATCATTCATTTACCATCCTTGTTCTTTTCTTTTCTTCCTTACTCTAGCATCACCTCTTCCTCCCTATCTCTCTATACATATTTCCTCTTCATTCTTGCTCTTTTATTTTCTGTTTCACTTTACATCTATTTATTTATCTGTTTGTCTTTCTTTTTTTATATGATATATCAAAATGTTACTCTTTTAGACTTTTCACAACTGTGTAGTACCAACCCCAACCTTTCCTCTTTAAATGGGCTATGTTCTTTCTATTTGAAGGTAACAATGGCTTTTAATCCCACACTACACAAGCAAAACAAAAAAGTATATATATATATATATATATTTTAAATGTATGTATATGTACACACACAAGCACAAACACAAAACACAAAACACAAAACACAAAAAATAAACAAACAAACAAACAAATAAATAAATAAAATCGCACATTTTGTTTCAACTTTTTTCTTCTTCTCTAAAATATTTATATTTATATATATATATATTTAATGTACGTGTGATTGTAGTGTGTGTAATATAAATAAATTATACCAAGATAAATTAACAACAATATCAACAATAACAACAACAGCTGACTTGTATAATCTGTTATCGTTAATATTCACACATTTGTAATATTTGTGAAATAAATTAAAAAAAAACACACATTCAAATTCTAAAAAAAGAATCTTTTTATATATATATATATATATTTTAATAAAACTAGAAACCAGATCTTATCCAAAGAAGCTAAAGTAAATAAATAGACAAAATGGTTACAATTCTGGACTCTGATAGCGTGTGAATGGCAGTAGACAATATAAAAGACAAAGAAGATGGTCCTACCCACAGGCAACAAGTTAATAGCACGTTCTATCTACTACCATTGATTCACTGACTGACTGACCGACTGATTGGTTAATTGGTTGATTGGCTAATTCGATTGATTGGTTGGTTGACTCACTGATAGATTGATAGATTGATAGATAGAAGGATAAATTTATTAACCAAAGTTTGACCTAGTCGACTAGTTGACCAACCAACTGCCTAGCTGTCTAGCTGTCTAGTTAAGTAATTCTTAATATAAAGAAAATATAGATATATTAAATAACAAAAACAACAATAAAGTGTAGGGTTTCGATAGATATATAGATATATAGACCATAATACCAATACTTCTTTAGTTTGTTTATTGCCTAGGAATCAATAGACCGTTTCTCTCACAATCGGCCTTCAATCTGCTTATCTTTTCCTGCAGAACAATCACTTCACTCCGCAACTGGTCTAATCCCCAAGGATCTCCTCCGAGTGCACCCTGCAAGCCAAAAGAGGGCCCAGTTGCCACAGTCGGTGTGACGAGTCGATGGACCAGAATTGCATTGGTCACAACAACTGCTGCGGCCACAAAGCACAAGAGCACAAACACAAACTGCCTTTCTTTCAGTCGGACACTCAATCCAAAAGAAACAATATTCATCAACAAGCACACCAGTCGCTCCCAACTCATGGCCATTTCAGCACCACCTGATTTCATTCCCTCCACAAGCCTTATCTTCAGTCGTCCAACTCTCGATAAAGGCATCAGGTTCGCCTCTCTAAGAATCCTATCATTCCATACACTCGGCCTTTTGTCCTTGTCTTCGGTCCTCTTCTTAACGTAATCTTCTTCTCGCTGTTGTATCCACTTGGTTCTCAGCACTCGACTCAATCGACCTGCTCCATCTTTTAACATTCTGGACTTTATATTATACTGATTATGATCTACAAATCACACAAGAAAATATATATACATAAATATACATAAATATACATAAATATACATAAGTATACTTGCCTTTTTGCTCTGACTCCTTGGAATCACCAAACTGAAAAGTGACCAGCACATTCACTTTGGTACTATTGTATCTAGTGATACATGTTCGAAGCTTGATCGTCAAACTGTCCCGATGTCCATCAGGTATCTGCAGACTAGTGATAATCGACATATAATAAGGAGACTTGCAATAGATCTGTTCATCTTTAAACTCAATAACAATATTCGTAGTATCGCCTTTATATATATATATTATAACCAATAATAATAACAATTTAATACATACTTTAATATTTTATTTTATTTTATTTATTAAAATAATAATAATCTTACCTTGACTTTTCTTATTGTCATTCGAATTGGCATTCGTATCTTTGGTGGTGATTATATTCTTCCTTGATCCATGATACCAAGTTCCCATGCCAACATCTATTTATTTAATTTATTAAAGTTTATATATATATATATATATATTTAGTTAGTTAGTTACTTGGCTACTTGGTTACTTGGTTACTTGGTTACTTGGTTACTAATAAAAATTTATTTATTTATTTATTTTTTAAAAATAAATAAATAAATGAAAAAAGAAAAAAAAGAAAATTGAGTTTTACCTTCAAGTCTTTCTACTTTGGATAGATACTGTTCCACAAAATCACTGTCAAACAATAACTTGAATGCATTGTCGACCGTTCCAGGTAATGATTCTTGGAGTAAGATGTTGTCATAGTGTTCGTTTTGCTCACAGCATGGGCATTGCGGAAACAATTGCCGAGCATCGGACAAGTTGAACGGCTGATCAAACGAAGAAGAATCCGTAGATTCAGGGTCATTGTTGTCTGAAGAACTGTCTCCATCCTTGGCCACAAAATCAAATATGTATGGCTGGAGCATCTGTCCATGTTTATGAGTTTGCCACAACTGGAAAATTTGATCGTATGCAAGATCTCTCGAAAGGAAAGAAGCGAATACGTGCTATCCAAAAAAAAACATATATATAAGCTTTGGTAAACCTTTTGTTGGGCATAAATGCATATCTTTACTTACTTTTCCATTGGCTGTGTATATGTGAATGGCATTTGGAATAATCATTGCTGTCATTCGTTTCTCTACTTTTGTAATGTCTGAAAATGCGATAACAAGCTAATGACAACAATCAATTGATTATCAAATCAATCAAATATCAAAGCTTGTGGTTAAAGAGCCCGAGTAATATAAGCATCTATTTGGGACTTACGTTGGTAACCCAGCCAAAGATATTGGCGTTAAAGCATATGTGATTTTCTGTAATGTAAAGATGACCCTGTAATAGGATATCTTTCTGCAGCGCACATTTGTAATCTTGTAAAAAATAAAATAAAAGAAAAGGGCATTAAAACATAGATCTCATTTTGGTTGCACTCACTCATTAAATCTTCTTCTATTTTTTTTTTTAAAAATATATATTACTTCATTCCTTATTACCTTCCAACAAAGGATCATTTTCTGGTACACTACGGAATAAGGCATGGAAATCGCTATTCCGATCTTGTGTCGCTAATGGAATCCCGCACGAGCCAGCCATGTCACCCGGACTGTTCAGCCGACCTTGAATTTCTTTGTTCCCATCTTCTCTTGGATTCAAAAGCAGTGAAGACAAACTAGATCTATTGCTGTGATTGCTATTCTTTTCTGTTTTCTCTTCATCGCCAGAACCGTCACCAGAACCACCTCCTTTTTCATCTTCATCTTGTTCTACTTCTTCTTCTTCATCTTCTACTTCTTCTTCTACTTTTTGTTCTTCTTCTTTGTCTTTATTTTCATTCTCATCTTCATTGTTATTTTTTTCCTTTTTCTCTTCATTTCCTTTTCCTTTTCCTTTTCCTTTTTCTTGTTCTTCTTGTTCTTGTCTTTTCTTGAGTCTTGCCTTTAGGGATTCTTCTAATGGTCTCTTTTGGCCTGACAAGGGGCTAAAAGAAGACGAAGAAACAACAGCAGAATCATAAATCTGATCAAAAGATAAATTATGCCCAGTGGCGGGGAGAGCCAATGCTACACTCATAGGCCTCCTTTTCTTCTTGTTATTGTCAGGAAGAGTGCTGGTGAGAACCTGGGCATGCTGGGTGGCTATTGTGGCAGAAGGAGATGAAAGTGTAAAATAAGCTGGATTTGACGAGCGCTGGCTCACAGTGTCTTCACTCTTGCTGACAGACAAGGAGCGCACAAGCGGGCTAGGAGAAATGCTGGAAATCGAGTCTGCTGAAGGCAGTTTTGGTGCATAGAGAGACTGGGGTCGGCACCTTGAACGAGCCGCACGAGGGCCAGGTGTGCTGTTGCTACGGTCTCGAAATCGAATGGCAGATTCTGTAGGAATACTAGGGGAGATAAAGGTTCTTGATTCAACATTTTGAGATGGCATTCCGATGGCCAGAAGAGATAAGAGGTCTGGCATCGTCTGTAAAGAATATTACAAAATATACAGAATATATAATATTAATATATGTATGTGTATGTATATGTATATATAATAATATAAGAATATTTAATATTAATATATTTAAAATAAAAAGAAAAAAAAGGAAGGGGGGGGGGGATAGGAAAGAGAGGAGAGAAGGGGAGGAGGAGAGGTTAATGGGACTGCTGTGCAAATGCTGTGGTTCAAATCTTCATATGGGGCTATATTGCCATCCCACACAAGAGGAAGAAGAAGAAGAAGAAGGATAATAATAATAATAATAAAGAAAGAGCTCAAAATGGTAAATAAATTCAATGACATGTTAATTACGATTGAATTTGGTCAAATATAGAATATCTGTAATATGCACATCTGTAAATTTGTATATCTGTACACCTGTACACCTGTACACCTGTACACCTGTGCACTTTTTACTGTTTAAAGACGCAAGATATAAATTACATACATACATACACACACACACATATATATAGAGAGAGGTAGATGTAAATGCATGTGTAAATGTATGTGTAGATTGTATGTGTTGATATAGTTGTAAAACAAAATATTGAGTGCATTCACCAATCAAGTGTCTTTTTGGTGGGTGGATCGAGTACACCTGTAGGCATACGTGGAGGAGGAGTATAGACAGTCGAAGGATCGCGTGGTTGGATTATATCCGGTGCGTCTGCATCTCTCTGGATCTGTGAAAAGTGCTGCACAACGGTTGGAAGCTCTTTTTGTTCAGATTCTGCTATCTGTTTTCTCTGTAGATTCGATCGTTTTTATTTATATATCAACATTTTGGATGAGATGACTTGTTTTCACTATACAAAACGCACACACACACTCAATAACTCAATAACAAAAACTTACCACTCTAGATTCTTTTCCAATTCCAAGTTGAGGAAGTCCTCGGTTAAGACCTTCGAGAAGAACGCACGCCTTGCAGGTGTCATTTGAAGACATGTACCCGCATCTCTCACATGTCTTTTGACTCGGCATCTTGACAGTTGACTTGATCTCAAATGCCTCTCCAGAATGAATGATATCTAAACAATTCTTGGTAGGTCTATAAGTCTATTCCCCTCAATAGAATACACACACCCCAAAATAATAAACAAAACAAAAAACATACCGACAATCGCACTGGGTCTGACAGATTCAAGGTCTTTGAGAAAAGTACGTGCATAACCTCGGTATGCATTTGGCGAGTATATACATTCGGTCGAAAAATAATCAAGCTTCTTAAAGTATGCATACATCACAATTTCTTTTTCATATGTGTACTTGAATGGCTTTGATCTTCGGATCGAACTCTCTCCCTGAGTTACAATCTCTGTACATCTTCCCAATCGAGCGATATCTCCTCTAAAGACTACACGCACGCATTAATGTTATATATAAGTATATTTATACATACATACACACACACACACACACACACACACAAATACTTACTGTTCATCAATACGGTTTCTGCAATATCATCTGCATTGTGTCCTGTCACAATATGATCTACACCCAGCATTACTGCACCTCTATCCAAGGCCTGACGTCGGAACACTCCGCAGTAAGTACAGTTATTCTTTAGCCCAACTTCTCGCACAATATCATCCATAGTCCAGCCATACAAGTCTCCATAAGACACAATTTTCAGTGGGAGTTCATATTGCTGCTGATTACGTTTGACTGTCTCAAGAGAATCATCACGATATCCTGTGATTCCCTCATCAACAGACAGTAAAAACAGATCCAGGCCATAATCGTATTGTTCATTCAACTGTTTCATCACATGAGCAAGCACCGTGGAATCCTTTCCACCACTAGCACCAATCGCTACTCGTTCACCCCGTCGAAACAGTTTGGCGTCGACAATTGTGTGATGAATCTCGGTTTCAAAAACATGATAAAAGCATGCTTGGCAGATCTGTTGGCCGGTCTTTGGTCTTTTAAGAACTGCTCGTTGTTTGGCACACAGAATACAAAGCTTCATAATTTAAGTAATTATATATCTATAAAAACTTGTTATAGTACAAATAAATCTCTATCTTTTTCCTCTTTTTTTTTTTTTTTTTTTGCTTTTGATTTGTTTTAATCCAGCGTGACTCTCCCTTTCTTTATCCACTAACTAATTCATTCAAAGCCGCTAGTTATTGCCCAGAATTATTATTATTTTTTATTATTTTTAGTATTTTATTTTATTTTATTTTACACGACGATGGGTGTTCTTCATTGTCTGTCATTATCCCTTTCCTAATGGATGTATATAGTTTACTCAACCAGGGCAACGCCAGCCTGGACTATAATGACCTGTGTCGTATCCTCAAAACCAATAATAGCCAGACAACCTTAGAAAACATTACTCAGGCAACCTTTGTATATCCTTCCACACTCGAACAATCATACGCGTTCTTTGATGTCTACATTCAACTTCTTTTATCCATTGAGAGTGAGAGCCAGAAACTACACAAATCCACTATTCAAGATTCACTACGAACATGTATTATGGGCATCATCAAACTCCATGGTTTTGTCTGGTTGATTTGCTTTTCTGCTCATCTCTCCACACATACCTGGCAGCGTCTCTACACTAACCCCGACCCTATGATCCTCATTTACTTGTACGGTCTTGTATTAGCCTCAGCAGACAAACATTCCGCTGAGCTTGGTCGATGGGCAGAGGCATTATTACAGTTTATGAAATCCCAATCCCCAGTTATTATGCTTCACATGTTGATGAGCCTCTGGTCGGTGGACGAACTCAATGGCCATCAAACAGACTTTGCCACCGTCTGGCTAAACACCCTCGAGGCCTCTATGCAACACTCTGAGGCTATGCAGCAATCATTACAAGTAATCTTTAATGTTCTAGCCAAAGCAGACACGAGTTACATGAAAGATACTGTGGATCAGCAGCTGGAGACCTCCCTGAAACGAGCACCGTTCACAGCCAGTGAACTGACACTGGTGATGATCTGGCTGGAAAACAAATGCCGACAAGAAATCGCCTTTCCTCACCTCGCCCAAGCATATTTCACTTTTCAATACACCAACACAATAAAAACCAAGAAAAGGAACAAGAATCCACTTATCAAGAATCTTTTAGAACCCCAACCAAGCGATCCAACCGAACGGGCTGCGATTGTACGTAAAGGAACACAAAGCTGGGTAGGACTTGTCGGGAGCTTGTTGCCGTACGAATTCGAAATGTATTTGAAAGATGCAGTCCGTGTTTATTATCCTACCGAACGAAAGACAATGTTAGACCTTGTTTTGGCCGAATGGGTGATCCGTGACCCTTTCGAATGTCATCGAACGATCATTTTGAACAGTTTGGTCGAGCAATTACAGAGCTCGAAATACAATATCCGAACCGCGCCTTATTACGCTATCATCCAACTTTTTAGCTCTGCAGAGGAGATGGGACCTAGAACAGGCTATGAGATCAAGACTGGAGCAAAGGTGGACCTGTTAGCATTTCAGGCGGGCGAGAAAGATATCACACGTGGCTGCTGTTCTGTTTTGGAACATTTAACATTATCCAACAAACAATACACCCACACCTGCGTCGAGGACTGTATCCGGACTGCGTCTGCAGGGATTGTGGAATGGTACGTTGGCTGGATGGCGCGGGAACACACTCGTCTGGCTACATCTCAAAACCTGTTTGGCGACTATCTGGTCGTGACCCTCAAACAAGCCCGACAACGTGCACTGTCTTCCTGGGTTGTTCCGGCCTGTCTTGAGAATCTCACGACAGATTCACTTGGGTTACTTCTAGGCTTAAATGATGATCCTGACCTTGTCGGTGTATTTGTGGATTATTTTGGACAGGCGTCCCAGCTGGGCACTCGCCGTCTTGTCGACACCCTACTAAAGACCAAACCCAAGGCCTTCATAGACCTTTTACTGGCTTATCTACAGCGCCACATGAACGACACCAAGATGAAATCCGAAATGTCCAGGGCATGGTTCAAAAATCATTTTCTAGCAAGCTTGTTAACAGAAGCAGCTGAAGCAGTATTTGTTCCAACCTCAACTTACGCAACCACATCAATTATGG
Organism: Phycomyces blakesleeanus NRRL 1555(-); assembly: GCF_001638985.1. Classification (NCBI taxonomy): domain Eukaryota; kingdom Fungi; phylum Mucoromycota; class Mucoromycetes; order Mucorales; family Phycomycetaceae; genus Phycomyces; species Phycomyces blakesleeanus. The sequence continues at coordinate 346,239 of NW_017265169.1, read as the reverse complement.
ACGAAAGCCAGCCAAACGTGGCTTCTCAGCTATTGGCCCAGTTGCTGACTGATCCCGATCATTATGAATGGTATTTTGGCACACCTGTTGTTCCTCTTGGCACCAAGGAAAGAAACTTTGGTAGTCGTGATGTGGCCCGTACCCACGATATCATCAGTGTCTGGCACACTGGTCTTGCTTCTATGTTGCAAGAAATGGTCCGTATTCCCGACAATAAGGCAGTAGGTCTTGTTAATTTCTGGCGATCTCTCTGGATCGATTCTGACACCCACAAATTCTCTGTTCCGACCCCTTGGATTCTCCAATGCCTGGGACTTTACGATCTTGCACCGGCCAGTGTCAAGCAGCTTATGGAAGAGTTTTTGCGGGTTGGTCTTCATTCAGTCAATACCAAGGGTCGTGGGTTCACCTTGCGGATGGTTGATCTTGTTATGCTTTCTGATATGCCCGAGGCAGATGAAGTATTTGATTTGTTTGTGCGACTGTTGGAAGAACAAGGCAATACTGTCCAGGCTAAGGAAGAAGAAGCCAAGATTGTCTGGGCAATTACTGCAACTATGGTTGAACTTGCCGAAGAATCCAAGCTAGAGACCGAGCAAAGACTCCACAACAAACCAACCTCGAAAAAGCGCCAGAAACAACCTGTGCCGACTAGACCTAAAGATACTCATTGGAACAAGCGGCGCGGAAGAGGAGGGCGTAAGAATCGTCTGGATAAAAAGGCTGTCGTAGTTGAGGAAGTTGTAGAAGAGACGGTTGTTGAAGAACAGGAAGAAGAGGATGACTGTCTGGGAACCTTGATTGGTCGAGTTATCGGGTTTGTCCTGATAGCAGTAACAGCTTCAGATCGCCACAGTATTTGTGCAGAGACTAGAAGGAGACTATGGCAGTCTCTTGCTAGCTCTCTTTTGTGTTATGAAGCCCTGGATACACTTCGACAACTGAGCTTAAGCGAAGAACTTCAGGAAGATATCCTATCTATAACCGATGCATGCCTGGAAAGATTAAAGACTACCCAACCAATTCTTTGGGAAGATGCTCGACGAGTACTTGGAACAGTGAATTAAATACACAATATAAATAAATAGGATAATGCTCAACAAGTATTTTTGTATCTTATAAAGCGTTCTTTTATAACGTCCTTTAATTGATATATATATATATATATAATTTTTTTTTGGAAAGTAAATTTGTCCAGAGGTGGATAATGAATTCACCTGATGGCAAGACCAAAAATTCATATTGTGCGAAATGTAAACTCGTAAATTCGTCTTTGAGCATCCACAGCCGTTTGTGTAAATTGGCCAAAAATTTAAATTTAGGCAGAAAATTTAGATTTTTTCATCCCCAGTGGTTTGTCTAGATAAATGGTTTGAGAAATTTTAGACATTTATTTAGTATATATCTAAATTTGGCATTTCACTAAAACATTCGAGCAATAAAAAAGATGCGACTTCAGATTTAGATAAACCACTGTGGATGCTCTTAAATGTGTGTTTTTGGTTTGACTTCAATACTTTAATTACAAAGACCGCTGTGGATGCTCTTGTAATTGTATTTTTAGAAGAAGAGGTTCAAGTGAATACGGAGACCCAAACGTCCTTGTTCGTTGTATAAATACCCGGTTCCTTCCCTTTTGAACGCATACTTTCTTCCATTGCATTTCTGAATCTTAAATAAATATATAAAACAGAGACGATTCCGGGGATTGCAGCCAAAAGAGATGTCGCAAGATGAACGGGCATTCCAACCCTCGGGATCAACGACATGCAAGAAGATTAGGATGACCATGGCCTGTGAGCGATGTAGGTAAGATTTTAATCGATCATCTTTGATCCTTGTCCTTGTTTAATTTTGTTTCTAATCTTAATCATGTTATATATTTGTATGCATGTATATGTGTGTATTGGCTTAATTGATTATGATTTATTAAGAAAGAAGAAAGGTAAATAAATTAGAAACAAACAAACAAATGAAAAAGACAAAAAGTTAAAAGATATATATAGTCAATCTTGACTCATGTTCAAGAGAACCAAGTCCAATGAATGAGATATAGTCAAGTGCGATTTTACTCATCCTTCATGTACTCGTTGCCGTAATTCCCAAGGTAAATAAGATAGGAAATAAATATTGACGAAAGTTTATTATAGAAATATATATACAAAAAGACTTTTTGGTTTGATGGTTATTATTGTTATTGTTATCATTATTATTATTTATAAAAAGAAAATGAACAGCACACATCTTGTGTGTGTGTATGTGTGTGTGTGTACATACATATATACATACATATGTAAAAGCACCTTGCCCTTATGATGGTTCCTCGACTCGGATTGATGTTTTTCATCTCATGAAATTAAGAGAAACCGTGAGTGTTCTTGAGGCCCAGATCCAGTCAATCGAAAGAGACCTTGGAGATGTGCGGTCGAAACGCCAGTTAGATAGATAGTGCCCAGACTTTTACTAATTTTAATTCAACTACCCCATCATCATTATCATTATCATTATCAAACCTGGAAGAATATAGCCACAATCTATTGGATTGTCAGGCACCATGGTCCCTGTCACTTACTCCCCAAGGACTCCGGATTGATACCAATATAATCAGCCTTCCCGACCTACATGCTCTCTTGCTTATAGGCATGTCCAAATTGAGTTCTTGTCTGATTGGGAATTCCAAAGCCAAAGAAGATCAAATTATTGTAGATTCATATGATGATAGAACGACGACTCTTGTGCGCAAAAAGGAGCCGTGGAAATCACATCTCAAAGTCTTTCCACTGTCCAGCACATGGGAGGAATCACGCGGCCATGATCAGTCTGGGCACACAAATCAGTTTAGAGATGAAATCACAGCAGACGAACTTGACCATAGTGCTGTACAGAATATGGTGGAAATTTATGACAAGTGTTTTTTGTGTCTGCCATGTACACCAGATAACTCTATCCCTCAACGTTTCCAAAGCAACGCACTCGACCCTCTGTTATTTTATGCTATTATGGCCTGGTCAGTCCATCATGGTGCGGTTCATCATCACTTGTTTCCGGGCCATGACCCCAACAGAGTAGGTGAGCCTTACTTTGAAAAAGCTAGGGAGCTCCTAAAAGCTCGGTTTATTGTGACCAGCTTCGATACTATGCACAGTCTGTTAGTTATGGCTATCTATGCTGGTGGGAAAAAAGGAGGCGATAGACCTAGCCAAACTGAGTCAGAGGGCTCTATATATCTCGGATTGGCAGTAAGAATGTGTCTTGATCTCAAGATGCATTCCCCATCAAAGCACCACGCCACACTTGAGGTGAAAAGAAACAGCCGGATGATTTGGGCATTATATTTTATCGAAAGTTTGTGTTTGATCTACACCGATCGTACTAGCTCATTGCGATCTGAGGGCATGCTACAGATTGCTTATCCGAGCTTGATAGGAGATGAGGACGATGAGACGATGTACCGAGTCAAATTTATGATCCACCGACACAAGATCACTCGCATATACCGTTTAATGATGGACAAGATTGCCGAAGAAAAACCGCTTCTGGAATCTGTTTTGGAAATCGATAAGGAGCTAAAGGCTTGGTGGGGCAGCCCTGCCGCCACATCTGTGTTATCAGGGTGGAGATGTCCGTCGACGTGTTCGGAAAACGCGTTAATCTGGTGAGCAGGCATATATTAAGCTTAATGCCGAATATAACTACCAGCGCTGCCAGCTTTATCGGTTATTTTCCCGGGCAGATTTAGAATATCAGGCATCTGCAGTGAAGCTTGTGTCATCTGATGTGTGCCTTCAGGCAGCGAATACATTGGTAGAGCTACTTGAGTGCTGGGTTCAGCTCGACCAGACTTGGTGTCACTTTTCTCTCGAAACATTCATGATGGCTGTGATGATCTATGGTGGTTTTCTAGAGCCAACGTCAGGTCAACAGGCTTATGGTCAGCATCAACTGTACAAAATTACGATACTTTTAAAGGCGTCGACTGTGCGCTACCATTCATATGTGGTTGGACTAGTTAATCAGATCGAGTCGCTTTTGCCTACTTACTCACCTTCAGCTGTTTATTGCCCTGGTACTTTGTTTGCTGCATCGCCACCGTTGGATAAGGAACTTGGGATTAATTCATCTTTGGAACATCATGATTTACCAGAAACCACAGCTCCCATGGGCGTACCTAAGTTTGTGTATGGTAATTTAATGCCGTACTACAAAAACGATCCGACCCTTGATCTCCACACACAAGACATGCGCACAGTATTATCTGAACCAAAACAGCAATATTTTATCCCTTATACTCAGCACCAGCGTCATCGTAATCATCATCATAATCAAGAGAAACACCAGGATGAGAAAGCACTGAAATATGAGGAGGAAGTAAGGGCTACTAGTGTGTCTGTTCAGCATGTTATTCCTGATCTGTCACTTGTGCCCATGCACCCTACACAGCAAGTATTAAATTCTCCTCTAGAGCAGATTCAAGTGGTTCATCCTTTGTATGAAACTACATCCACCATAACATCACTCTTACCACATCCACGGCCAGAACTAATTTCGTCCCTCTCTGTACCATTTCCAAGCTCTGGTTTGGATGATTATTACTGAACTTATTTGTAGACTTGATTAGATATTTTGCTTGGAAAACAAATCATTTCACACCCCCTTACAGTATGTGTAGATCGATTAATAAATATATATATATATATATATATAACAGGAATAGTATTTGCCACTTTATTTTTTATTTTTAATTCTTTGGGTTTCTTTGAGTTTCTTTATAAAAATGCATTATTTATTCATTGAAACCAAATAGTCACTTTCTTGTTTAGTTTAGAGTAAATTATTATTTTAACATTCCAAAGCCTTTTATATATATATATATATATATATATATATTGTATCCTTGGTATCCTTGGTATCCTTGGTATCCTTGGTATGTCTTTAATTGTTTTCTTTCTTTCTTTCTTTCTTACTTACTTTACTTACTTACTTCTTTTGGATAAGGTGTGATTAGTAATAAAGAGCCAAGCTACATAAAAAAGGTGGATAGATATGAAGCCAGGAGGGAAAAAATAGTTAATCTGTGCATTACTATCAAGAATCCATAATTACTAAAGAATCCTTATATATGTGTGTTTGGATTTCTCTGTCAATTATTGTATTATTATTATTATTTTTATAAAAAGTCTATAAAAGAGAATTAATATATTCCTAATAAACTACTTGTTGATTGTTGTATTTCATTCTATTGTTTTCTTCTGCCTTTCTTTTCTTTTTTTTTTTCTTTTTTAAATGAAGTTATTTTTCTTAGTGCTCGTTTTTCTGGCAGGGTCTGTTAATGCCCTTCACCCAATAATTATCAAGGGCACAAGATTCTTTGACAAGGTTACCCAAGAACAATTCTTTGTCAAAGGCGTATCCTATCAGCCTCGAACCAACCATGTACTGATTGATCCACTTGCTGACCCAGTGGCTTGCCGGCGTGATTCTGCTCTGATGGCACACCTTGGTCTAAATGTAATTCGAGTTTATGAGGTATGTTTTGTAATTAAGATTTGAAATTTTGGATTGATTATATTTATTATTATATATATATAGGTTGATCCTGCCAATAATCACGATGAATGTATGAAATCTTTTGCAGATGCTGGGATATATATTTTATTAGATATCGCTACACCAAAATTTTCTGTAAACCGAGCCAGGCCTGAGTATGATGTTCGCCTATTACAGGCCTACCGGGCGACTATTGATGCTTTTGGAGACTATAATAATATATTCGCTTTCTTGGCTGGAAATGAGGTGACCAATGATAAGACCAATACGCTTGCATCTGCATACGTGAAAGCTGGTGTACGCGACATCAAACGTTATCTAAGGGATACTCGGCGCTATATCCCGGTTGGTTATGCGAACAATGATGATGGTGATATCCGTGATGCTATCCGAGATTACTTTAGCTGTGGTGATCCAGATGATCAGGTAGAAATAAAGAAATGATTGTTATAATATTCCTGCTAAATATATATGTATATATGTATATATATAAAGGTTGACTTTTTTGGGGTTAATCTTTATGAATGGTGTGGTAAATCAACCTTTGAGAAATCGGGTTATGCAGACCGGACGCGAGAGTTTGACAAATTCAACAAGCCGGTATTTCTAACCGAGTACGGTTGCAATCTTGTGTCTCCCCGTGAGTTTGGTGAGGTGGAAGCGATTTACAGTCCAGCCATGACAGGCGTCTGGTCTGGTGGTGTTGTGTACGAATGGACTCAGGAGAACAACAACTATGGTCTGGTGCAACAGAATCCAACGAACCTTACTCTCTTGCCAGACTACACCAATCTCAAGGATGCCCTTTCCAGGGTATCGCCACACAAGACGCACCTCCAGGATGCGCCCGAATCTGGTCAGGAACAGGTTGATTGTCCTGGTCTTTCTGAGGTGTGGAAGGCGTCGTCTATATTACCTCCGACGCCTTTGAATGAGACATGCACATGTGCCAAGCAGAATGTGGTCTGTACAGCCTCGGACAAGATTCCAGATATCGAAGACCGGACGACAGGCATTGATTCAAACAGCAGTCTGGTGGTTGGTGCACAGATCGACATGCTGTGTGGACTGGTATCCTGCGAGGCAATTGGCGGAGATGCAAGTGCTGGATTGTATGGAGTGTACTCTGGGTGTTCTCCTAAGCAGAAACTGAGTTTGCTTTACAATGAATATGCAACAATGACAGGGACGTGCGATTTTGATGGGTTTGCACTGGAGGCTACTCCGCATAGAACGAGTGAGGATTGCTCGAATAAGGACAAGAATAGAGTTTTTCGCCCGAAGCCTTCATTGGTGACACCTACTGAGGCTGTAGCTGGCCGGTTGCGGCCTTCGATTATTTTGGTCGTTGGACTTGTTTTGGTTTTCATGCTTTGTTAACCATCTTCATTTATTTATTTATTTATTTATTTAATTGTAGTTTATAATTTCCACTCCCACACAGACAGATATGTCTTTATATCATTCCTGATTTATATTTATATATATAGATATAGACATGTCACTTGGATATCTTTATACATACATTACCATCGTGCAACACAGGTCTGTGCACCCTTGAGCAGAAAAGAGAAAGGCAAAAGATGAAAGCCAATATTATTATAGTATTAGCTTCAAAAGAAATAAGGTAGACAACAGTAATACACGATTAATTATTTGTCATTAGAATGAATAAAGAAGTGTGATAATTTTTTCACAAGAATATATCTATACATTCTTTATACTACACTTTTCTTTCTCTCTCTCTCTCTCTCTATTAATTTGCCTTTGTTCAGCATGTTAGTTACAAAAGAGAAAGAGTGATAGAGACCCTTGCAAAGAAGGGTATAAGATAATAATACTAATAATACTAATATAATATAATATAATACAATATAATAAAATATAATGTAATTAATATTCATAAATAAGAAAGGTCGGACACAGTGCTCCGTCCTAAAAAATTATATTTAAATAAATAAATTTGATCAAACAAGGGCGTACCTGTAGAATTATTATTTTTTCTCTTTCTTTTGAAATAAAGGTATATTTATTACTAGAATCATAATAGCCATAGCCAGCGCTTATCAATATCTTATATTTGTGTATACAAGGTCAAGCAAAGACAGCCCCTAAGCCAAGCCAAGCTAAGCTAAGCTAAGCTAAGCGAAACTACGACGTTAGATACAAAAAGGAAACCAGGGAAGATGGTTACAAGCCATCCGAGTTCTAAAAAGGTTTTTGCCTCGGTAAAGGTGTTGCCGGAAAAGCATGCCGATCTTAAGCTAATCGCTCTTATATATTTATAGAGTTTAAATCCTACAGTACAGTACAGTACAGTACAGTACAGTACAATACAATAACATACAATAAAATACAATATCATATCATATCATATCATATCATTTTATATACCTTTATTTTACACTTTTTTTTATTTTATTTTTCATAATGACCTGATATCTCTTTCTTTCTCTTTCTTTCTTTCTCTTCTCTCACTCCCTCTCTCTCTCTCTCTCTCTCTCTCTCACTCATTCACTCACTCACTCACTCACTCACTCACTTACTCAGACACTATACCTCTCTTTCATTATTATTACACATAAAGAATATATATATTGATATATATATATATCTTGAAAATAAAATATAAAGGAAGAACAAGTCTCATTACCATCTTTGCCTTTATCCTTCAAAGCTTTTAACAACAAAAGATCAACAACAAGAAAGGACCTCTTGTAACCTATTTCTTGCAGACTGTACACAACTATGGCTGCCTTAGCTCCTTTACGCGACCCACCTCTTCAATCAACAAAACAAAATGTGACTATCGAGACAACTCTGTACGAGACTCAGTCAACAAATGATACCATGCTTGATTTACCTCCTCTCTCACTCGAACACTCCGATATCCCTGACCAACCTATCATCGCCACTAATCCTGCTCCTGTTCATCTTCCCGTTCCCGTTCCCGTTTCCGTTCCTGCTCCTAATCCTAATCCTACTCCACAAAGAGGACAAAGAAAACAGGCCAAACTTGGTCCCTATCTCTTGATGCAAACACTCGGCATGGGTGAATTTGGAAAAGTCAAATTAGGTGTTCATTCAGAAACTGGCAAAGAGGTATACAAAGCTATAATAATAATGAAAAAGAAAGAAAAAAAGAAAAACTTGCGCACAATCCACTATGAAATTACTCACCTCTATAATCTACTCTATAAATATAAATATATATATATATATAAAGGTTGCTGTGAAACTGATTAGAAAGACCGATGTCGAGACAGCTTCTCGGCTGGGCAAGGTTGAAAAGGAAATTTCTGTGCTTCAGGCAAGTTGTAAAATAAAAATAAAAATAAAAATTATAATTACACATTGTTTAGTTAGGATTCATGACGATTTCTGGTCTAATTCTAACGTGATCTACAGTTATTGAAGCATCCACACATTGTAAAGCTATTAGACGTGATTGAAACCGAAAAACATATTGGAATCCTACTTGAATATGCCTCTGGTAACCTTTATATATATATAAATAAATAAATAAGTAATGAAATCTAATGATCTATATATCTTCTCTGTTTCTTTTATCAAGGTGGTGAATTATTTGAACATATCGTACTTCATCGTCGACTGCGAGAAAAAGATGCCCGAAAGCTATTTGCTCAGCTCGCCAGTACTGTTCATTACATGCACCAGAAGAATATCGTTCACAGAGATTTAAAACTGGTAAGACGTGTGGTGATACCAGCCATTTAAACGATATAATTTTCATTTCCCTAGGGAAAATATATATAAATATAAATATAGATATAAATATAGATTCCAAAAACAATAATAGTAATAACAACAAAAAATAATGAGAGACGTTCACTGAGACAAGATCAGCCGCCTTTAGGAAAATCTACTGTTGGACAAAGAGCACAATCTGGTTGTAACCGACTTTGGCTTTGCGAACCAGTTCTCTGCCGTGAATGATTTAATGTCAACTTCATGCGGATCTCCCTGTTACGCTGCCCCAGAACTTGTAACAAACAGAGGTCTCTATGGAGGAACTGCGGCAGACATTTGGTCCTGCGGTGTGATTCTCTATGCCATGCTGTGTGGCTACCTACCCTTTGATGACGACCCAGCGAACCCAAACGGAGACAATATCATTCTCCTCTATCGCTACATCCTCTCCTCCTCTCTCACCTTCCCAGACTACGTCACCCAGCCAGCCCAGGATTTACTTCGCCAACTATTGGTTTCAGATCCCCTCCAACGTTGCACGCTCGACACCGTCCTCCATCACCCCTGGCTTCTGCCTCACCGAGAATTCCTGGATCTCACACCCGAAGAACTCGAGCAGACGGCAACCGGCAAACGCCAGCTTCTCGTTTCTCAGTCAGAAACCACCTCGGTATCTTCTGGATCAAAGACAGACGACGATATTCAGGACCAGAACTCTCCTATTCCCCTGCGTTCCCGACCAGCATCTTCTCTGGCCACCAAAGAAGGTCACAAAGAAACACGCAAGGTCACTCTCCAGGCACTTCGGCAAGGCAACCCTGACAGAACCAACAACAGCAACAGCAATAACAATAAAAACATTATCAGCAGCAGCAACAGCAACAGCAGCAGCAGTAGTAGTAGTAATAATAATAATAATAATAATAATAATAATAATAACAATACCCCTCGTTCAGCCCCTAATCCCACTCCACCTCGACCAATGCGCAAACCCGAGAATCCAACAAAGGAAACCCGTGGTGGTGTTTCTCAGGGACAAAAGACATCCGAAAATAGTGGAGCTCATCTGGGCCGTCACCGTCGTCTATTGAGTTTTCTTGCTGGTCCTAAAGCCATGAACAACAACTCGAGTGCTAATATCACCAATAACAATACTCAAAAAACCACTCTTAAGCCAAGCAACTCTATTACAGCCAGACGATCTTCCAATAGCAATCCCAATGAGAACAACAACAGTAAAAATGATGATGATAATATTAATAACAATAATAACAATAATAACAATAATAATAAGCCTATTCCACCTGCCCCTCAACCAACTGCTTCTACAAGCACACGACTCCGCTCCAAACTGCTGGCCAGTGTCCGTGGCATTGTCACTCCTCCACAAGCCAATAATAACCACAAAAACCTCGACAAGAACTTCAAATCTCCTCCAAGTCAAAGTGTTTCCATAAACCGCCCTTCCAAACAAGGGCCATCTCCTCAAAAGCCATCAGTAAGCGAAAGTCTTTTGTCTCCTAATCATGGTATTGGGGGAGCCATGGCTCGTGTACGTACAAGTATGATTCGCCAACCCAAAGAATTACAACAGCAGCAACAACAGCAACAGCAACAACAGCAACAGCAGCAACGAAGAAACTCTGGATTGGGATCATCCCCCAAAGAGGATCGTGGCAGACATGTGCTAATGACATGGATTAAAAGACGGTCTCATAGTAAGTTGTTTGCATATATAGTAAATATGATGATAGCTATTAATATTAGTGTTTTTATAGATCTTACACCTACATTGGAAGACAGTGAAAGTGAAAGTGCTTATAGTGCACCTAGTCTTCCTGGCAGTCTCACACATGTTGCACCTCCCTCACCTGCATCTGGCTTACGTCGCTACCAAGGCCCGATTGACCGCCGTGTGCTGACTTCGCGGCCACCTATGGATGTCCTGCTGGATCTCATCCGACTCTTGACTGCGTTGGGAATTGATGTCAAGAATGACGTTGGGTACAAGCTTCAGTGCTCTCGCCGAGCAAATCGTGCGTCGGTTGTTGCCGCAAGTAGAGTTTCAGAAGTCGAAGAAGCTCAAGGTGTTTCCGAGACAGTAAGGCGAGATTCGGCTACTTTTGGGTTGTCTCAGGCTGAGCCTATTTATGGTGACCCGAGTATCGACAAAGGAGACCAGGTCTTGTTTGAACTGGAGATTTGCCAATGTAGTGATATGCGACTCTATATCCTCGACTGTCATTCGGTGGCAGGTAGTGAAGGAGCCTATCGATTTGTGATGCAAAAGTTATTGGCTTTATTGGATCTCGGAAGTGTTCAAGCCACCAATTAAAAAAAAAAAAAGAGAGAGAGAGAGTTTATATATCATAAGTTATAACCATCATTAAACCCATTAACCCCATTATTTTTTTATATATATTATATTATATTCTAGTCTTATTAGTTGTGTGCTTGTGTGCTTGTAGAGTGTTTTTTATTTTTATTTTTATATGTAGAACAAACAAGTAATTTATATTTTAATGAATGAATAAAGGAATATAATAAATTATGAATAAAAGGAAAAGCTGTTATATATAATAAATATCATGGAAACTGCACTTCTTTTTTTCTTAATAAAATAAATAAATAAATGAGCAATAATGCAAGCAAGGCAGTTAAATCAATACGTTTAATTGTTTGAGTGGATATTATATATTTATATATTGTGTTTTGTGTGCGTGTATATGTAATATATGTTTGTATGTATGTGGTGTGTATGAGGTGTGTATGTGTATTTTATATATATATATATATATATATATTAAAGGATTGGTTGATGTGTAAAATGGAGCTTGTGAATAATGTAAAAAAAAGGGGGGGAAATAATAGCAAAAAACAAAAAAGGAAATAAAAAGACACGCATATATATATATATATATATATATGAGTGAGTGAGTGAGTGAGTGAGAGAAGGTGTATATATATATATATATATATGTATATGTGAGGGGAAATAATAATAATAATAATAATAGTAATAGTAATAGTAATAGTAATAGTAATAGTAATAATATAAAAGGGGGGGGGGGTAGTCAATTTGATTTATACTGGACCATGCAAAATATCGAGTGCTCTGTCAGCTCGTTTGGAAACTTCTCCCTCTGAAGAAAGCTCAGACTCCTCTTCCTCTTCCTCTTCTTCTTCCTCAAGATCTGACATATCGCATGCTGAGTCGGTTTCATCAGAGGGGTGTGCAACATAACGGTTTAAACGACTGAGACGAATAATCAAACTCTGGTTTGACTGCAGCAGCTTGAGAGATGGCTGGCTGATCATTCGGCGAAGGACAAGTGTAAGGTCACGGACCTGTTCGCCCGCATCTTCCTTTTCACCAGTCTTCCACACCTTGATCCATGCCTCGAGTCCAACCAGGGCAACAACAAAGTCAGCTACGACCAGAGCAGAATGTTCAATTGACACCGATCCACCACTACCACCACCAACAGCACCAACATTATCCTTGGCATTCTTAGCGTTCGTATTGCTATATTCTTCTTGTTTGCTACGGCCTCCGTTGCGCTTGGCTTCCTTGGTGTGTCGGACGAGCTTTCTGGCAGATGCCCGAAGCCGTTCACCCTTCACAAGCTCAGAATGGCCGGCTTCAATCTGTTGGTTCTTGATCATGATCGCACCCGAGAGAGTGTGGCAGATCGCGCTCTTCATGATCTCGTCAATCTCGTTAGCCCGTGTCTTGGACTCCAGATTGCTCTCGGCAGTGACTGCACGGGGGATCTGGCGGACTATAAGGGTGCTGAGCAGAGAATAGGCATGTTCAATATCAGCCTTGCGAGTCTTTTCATTTGTGCTCCACAAAGCCTCTACGGTTCCACCAACTGCAGCCAACCATTGGACAATACGCAGCTGATCGTCTCTGTCGTGTGGCTGCTGTTTGCTACTGTTGTTGTTTTCGGCAGTAAGATCAAGGAAATCGGCAAAGATCTGGGAATCTTCTTCTCTGACTTCAGATGCAGTCATCACAACTGCCAGTCGGTGGAACTGGGACTGCAGGGCATCGAGCATGTGCAGAGTGGACAAGAGCACGACAGGAACCAGCACAGGAGCAGTAAGAGACAGCGAGAGAGTGTTTGATGTAGGGTTGCGCTGGGTCGACAGCACCGTCAGGGTCTCTGACCAGGCCCGGGTGTCCTGGATTTCTTCATCTTCGTCTTCCCAGTCAGCAAGCGCCTTGACCCACATTGGTGCAGTGGTCTGGTCGGACTCTTCAAGAGCTAGGCTATAAAAGTGGTTGGACAAGGTGCGGGCCAGGGATTGCTTGGGGACCAGCAGAGACATCTGCATGGCGGCAGTGCAATAGACCCGTGCGCGCGAGGCCTGTAGATCAGCAGCAGAGATTCCACCGCTGCCTTCGTCCTCGTCTTCTTCGTCTTCGTCTTCGAATACATCCATCTGGTTGACCATGCGCAGACAGCTGTAGAGCATCATAAGAGACCCACAGCCTGGATTTCCGCCCAGGCAGAGCACCTCGTTGAGTTTTATCCAACGCAGCAGACTAGACCATTCTTGGACCAATGGCTGGGGAGTATAGAAGATTTCGTAGCCAAACGCATGGCGGAATACGAGACGAGTGAGTTCTTTTGAGAAACCAAGCACAAGGCCAAGGGTTGACTGGGGAGGGCTGTCGTTGGTCTCTTCGAGAGAGCGGATGAGCATGTCGTGGATCTGGACAACTCTGATTTGGCCTGCGGTGTTGTTATTTGTTGCTACGGATGAACGCTGACGGGCAGCTCTGCGGGATCTGTTGGTGGCGGATGGTACACGACGAAGTTTGAACGAGGGGGAGAATGTGGCTTTTAAGATTGGCATCAGGAGTTGCACAAGGCAGATGACAAAGACAGTTGTGCGCAAGACAGACCAGAGATCTGTGGGCCAGAAATCGGCTACAAAGAAGTTTGCTGAGGTTGATTCGATATTTATGTCTTGTTGTTGTTGTTGTTGTTGTTGGTCCAGACCAGCTGTACGTGAACGATGATGATGGTTTTGGTACTGCTCGCTGGCATTAGGACCACTTGTGAGGGGAGATGTTGAGAAAAAGGTGAGGGCCATAAAGACGGCCATGTAGACACGGTTTGAGATTGCGGGAGGGGTAAGAGGGTCTGAGCCTGTGGATGATGCCGAGGACTCGTATTCGTCGTGGGTGTCGAATGCGGATGATTGCTGGCGAGAGCGCTTGCGACTTGCGGCCTTTCGCTGCTGCTGTTGTTGTTTGAGCATCTGACGGTCGACGATTTGCTGGTGCAAGGCTTCCTGTTCTCTCTGCATCTTTTGCTGACGGTAGCGGACCAGGACTTCCGGACCTCCCTGCATCTGGGCCAGGATGTGCTGGAGGGTGGCGTTTTCGCGCTTCATGTCTTCGCCTGATTTCTTGAGGTGGAGGATGTACTCTGTTGCCTTGCGGAGGATGGTGGCCTTGTTGAGTTTTGTTGCCACGGCTACACCGTCAAGGAACTCTTCGCTGTCTTCGCCGTCATCGTCATCGTCATCGATGGACCGATGTGCTCGTTTTCCGGTGCGGGTGTCCTTTGGCTTTGCGTGGAGGAGGGCAGGGACGGCGTTCTTGAGTTCAGCGATCCTGTCGTTGATGTTGTTGCGGTATCTGCGTTCTATGGCGTTGTGGGCGGTTTTTTTGAGTTGACGGCCACCGCCTGGCAGTACTGGAGTTGTGTTTCCGGACGGACTGTTTGCGGTTTTGAGTCTTTGGATTGGGACCTTTTCTCTACCAACCAAAACTAAAAAGAATATTAAAGAAGAAGAAGACAATAAAGATTTGTAAGTTTTATTTGATTTGATTTGGTAAGCAAAACTTACCAGAATCACCAAGGTTGAATGTCGGTTGAGCGAATAGGTCTGCGGTTGGGTCGAGTGGGAGAAAGTCGAGTAGGGGTTGTGAGGGGTCAAAGTATGAGGAGTCAGGGAAGACGGTTGTGAATTGAGGTTGGCAATCTAGTAAGCCAGTCTCTGGACTGTGCTGTTCTTGCTTGACTATTACTGGTTCTGGCCAAGTGTTGGTTGTGTTGGTTGTGTTGGTTGTGTTGGTTGTGTTGAGGTCTGTGGGTAACTGCTGCTGCTGTTGCTGCTTTTTTGTGTCGTAGATGAATGTGGAGTCTGGTCCATAGGGAATGTGTGTTGAGGGTGGTGTGATGGGTTGGTTTGATAGGAACATTGGGTGGTAGTCTACTGGTAAGAAATTGTCAAAGTCCTGCCAGGCACCTTGTTGAAGTGCAGCCTGGGCTTGTTGCTGAAGACCGACATCAAATTGGGCAAGTGAAAGGTAAGCGTTGTTGTTGTCGTCACGAAGGTTATCGTCAAACAAGTCTTCTGGCAGAGGTGCAAAGGATTCCATCATTGCTTCCTTTTGTATGTATGTATATTGTGTGTGTCTTTTCTTTATTTATTTATTTTATTTATACACAAGCCAAAAGATATATTAAATATTTCTTCTGTAGGTATAAAGGATATTTATACTATATTATAAAATAAAATAAAATAAAATGGAATATAATATAAATAAAATAAAATGGAAGAGAAAGAGAGAAAGGAAAGAGAAGAAAAAAGGGAAAGAAAGATAAACAAAAAAAAAACAAAAAAAAAAAAGGGAAATGAAATAATAATAATAATGGAAATAGAAATACATCAATTGAATCAGCTAACCTTATTTAGATAGGTGTATATTTTATTTTATTTATATAAATGTTTTTTCTTGTTCTCTATTATTCTTTTTTGCTTTTGGTCAAATAAAAATCAGGCCATTTGTTTTTTAGTTTTTCTCAAATAAAATAAAATGGAAAAAGGCCATTCGCTCATGCCTGTCGGGGATCTAACTTAAAATGATTGTAGTGAGTGTGAACACTCCGAATATGGCATTCCAGAGATGCGAATTTTTATTTTTATTTTTATATATATATTTTTTTCACTAATACAATATCCATAATAAGAAAAGCAGCATTCCATACATCACTTGGTTTTTTGTCAACAGAGAGATTGACATCTATAGGTGACATAATCAATGATAGTCACCCTAAGTAACATCCTTTTGTCTTTCTTCACAAATTATCATATTCACTCTTAAAATTTACGTGCAAAAGAAAGAACAAATTTGCATTGATCAAATTTGTATGGATGAATATAATATAAATTATGATTTTGGTTTTAATCCAATTGCCACACCATAGATTAATTAGAGCTTGTTTTTCTATTTATCTTAAGAAAAACACAGATATTTATATATACATATGAAATTTGTATGTATGTATATAGAATCGTGTCCTTATAAAAATAAAGGAGTGTCCATCTATATCTATAGATAATTTATATAAAAAATACATTAAAGACCATAATGGCTTGGTCGTCGCTTATTCTTCTCATATATCTCGGCTCTATTGTCAATGCCCAATCCAACATCACTCAATGTTCAGCTCAATCGGACTGGCAACTAAACGCCACTCGATTCTATGACCCCACTAGCCAACTCTACCTCATCAACGGTACCTTATTTACAAGTCAACCAGTTCATCCCCTCTCATGTACAGTTCTAAGCAGTCATCATAGTCTATACAAATAAAATAAAAATAAAATAAAAAAAAAACACTCATCTATTATTATTACTATTATTTTAGATGTCCTCAGCACTCGATTAAAGATCGGTGTCAAGATGACCGTTCAGGGCAACCAATCTCTCTGTCACTCTCAGTGCCTCATTACGAATCGCATTCCTTTTGTCCAAAAGGTCATCACTCCAGACACCTCTCTTCCTCTCGGAGACATCTCCAGCACTCTCGAAATCATCAAAGACGATACCTCTATGGCTTGTTTTGTGGTCAATTCTGTAGGATACCAACACCCGGCCTGGCGCACGGTGTTCATATATATCCCTGTCGCAATCACTGTCTTTGCAGCCCTTAATTCATTTTTCCAGTCCTTTGCCAGTTTACCCGAAACAGAACGAGACATCTTGCTCTTCACCTCAAACTATGCAAATTTACCCGCCGCCCTGCGTCTCAAAACCCCTGGTTTCTTTGATGTGATCCACTACTGCCAGTCAATCGTCAGTCTAGGCCAGCTCAATCTGGCCTTTCCTTCTTTTTACCCCCTCTTTATCTCAAACCTCGGTTGGAGCTTTGGCCTCTTCCCCAACAAATGGCTCGACGCCGCGATCTACAGCATCTTTCCATCAGATGTTTCATCTCAATCAAACCCCACACACCAAGGTCTCAGTTTCAATAAACGCCAATCATTCACAGACACTCCCAACAGTGGCCCCGGCGTTGTCGGATCACACTTTCTCCCTGTTGCCGGCACCGGAATTGCCAACGTAGCGCTGGCACTCGGGATTGACATCAATGGCCAATTCTTAACCTGTCTGGTCTATTATTTGCTCATCTTGGCTGGCTGTCTAAGTGTGTGTCTTGTTATCTGGCTTGTACTACTTGTTATCAATATAAAGTATCCCCGGAACATCAACAACATCAGTAACAGCAGCAACAGCCTCACAAATAGTAACAGCAGCAGTATCGGCAGCATCGGCAGAAGTACCAGCATCAGAAACAGAAACAAAAAATATAATAACAATAACAATACTAATGTATCCAGAAAGATGCTGGATTTCACAATTGGTATGTGTATTAAATCAACAAAAATTATATTAATGTATAATGTATGTATTATAGGTGTTGGGATTAGATCGCTTTCTCTGTTTTATCTTCCTCTGCTAATCACCAGTCTGTATCAATTGATGCTTTCATCACCTTGGTACCTCACTTTTCTTGCTGCCATAATTGTCGTGTTTCCGCTGATTCTGCTCTACGGTTACATTGGATTTGACTTGCTGTCCGTACGGCCATCGGCTCTTGTTTATTCTGAACCAAGTTTGCTGCTCAGATTCGGGTCGCTCTATAATACCTTTGCAGACGGCAAGTTTTATTTCTTTACGGCGACGATTGTGTACAAGTTTATCGTCAGTGCAACGGTTGCGATGGGCCAGCCAAACCCGGTCAGCCAGGTGACGATGATGATCCTTGTAGAGTCGGCATATTATGTGCTCCATTGGACACAATGGCCCTATGCAGACCAGGCTATCAATATACACTACATTATGTTTGGCACCCTGCGGCTAATTACGACCTGGATGACGATCGCATTTTTGCCTGGTCTCGAGGTCTCTCTGGATGCACGCCAATGGGTAGCATACATCCAGATCATCATCCATGCGGCCGCGTTGCTGATTATGTTTATTCTGCCCGTCAAAAACCTTTTTATTCTTGTGACCGGCATGCTAGACGAGACTCTGTTTGATACAAGTCTGCCGCCACCCCGCATGGTTCTCTGGCGCCGCCGACTTTACAACCCTAACAATAACGAAGTCCATTCTGGCGTTATGGAAAAGAAAGTAGCCGAGGATGCAGCTTATCACCAACGACGCAATTCTTCTAAAACAGGCGATCAGAATGGCCGGGGTGTTGGCACGGGCACTCGCGTGGACATGAACATGGGTATGGGTATGGGTATGGGTGTAAATTGAATGAAGATATTGATTGATAGATATATACATATGTATGTATAGGGCTGAATGTGGGTGTGGACAGCCATGGGAGTAATATTGATAACAGTGGTGGGTTTATTACTTCTGAGGCTGTTCGTCCAAGTGGCCACATTAATGAAGATTGCAATGACAACAATTTTGGTTACCGCAATGGGACAGCCGGCCACGAAGATTTGGACTGGGACATTCGATTACCTACTCAATTGGACCCTGACCAACCGATCTTCTTTAAATTGCCGGAGGGAGGACAACCGTACCAAGACGTGGCGACACGTGCAGAGTGACCTGTCCAGACCCAATTGCAGGCTTTGGCTTTTCAATCTCCAAGAATGATCTTTAGTTACTACAAGAAGATTACATATAAATAGTACTTCTTCTCTTTATTTATTTATTCTAATTAATTATTTAACTAATTTATTAATTATTCAAGATACCCAAGTTATTAATGTACCTTTATATCTTTCTATTATGTATTATTACCACTGCTATTATTATTATTATTAATAAAAAAAAAAGAATAAGAGAGAGAGAGGTAGAAAAAAAATAATTGTACCAAAGATAGATGTATAATTGTACATAAATACAACAGCTTTCTTGGTCAGTGTCATTTTCTGTACAACAGAATAATAAAAAATAAAAAAGCTCCTCTTTAAAAAAACAAAAAGCAAAAAAGTAAGTAGTAAATTTAATGTCAGGAATTTGGATAATTCTAAAATGGATTAAAATGCAGTATTCAAATGATTGGATTCTTCCCATCCAATTGCTATGTCGCTTTTACTTTTTGTCGGTGTATCCCAACCGTTTTTCAGTTACATGTGCTATTCGCACTCTTTCTCTCTTTGACTCTAGTAATCACAAATAGATCTATAATATTCTATAGCATTTAACATCGTTACATATTATTTCAAATACAACAATAGCCAAGTGTTCGAATATGGTGTAAATTCAAATCACACATCTTTTCTTCTGAAAAGAATCGTGTCATTTCTCCTTGGATCTTGACACTCGTACAAGAGTAATGTGTCTTGATCTTCCAAGATTAATTATGAAACTTCTCTTGGTGACAATGTAAGATATTAGTGATCAAGATCATCGCATGTGTGTGTATACAAGTAAAGACTATCATTTGTGTTCACTTTTTTAAAAAGTTTTTTTTTATTTCTGTCTTCTTATTGGTTACCCCAAGAAAGCAATCTTTGATAAATAAAGAATACGAGGAACTAGCTTAATAATGAATGTGCATATTTTGCAAGTAAAAAATCAATTTGTAAAATGTTGAATGGATTATGACTAAATAGAGTATAAAACCATTTACCAAGCCCATTCATACAATCTGTAGATCAATCTAACCAATCAACCCAAACACTGTAAGAAATGGATTGTCTATATGTTATATATAAAAATAAATAAATTATAAATCATAATCTTGATGCAATTTACAGTGTAATGATGAATTAACAAAAGAAAAGAAAAACAAGGTTATTATGTTACCCGGTTATCTTTCACACTATATGAAAATATCAAATATCAAATTAGTATATATTATTTATGACTTTGAAGGGTACATAGCTAAATAGCTAAATAGATAAGAAGAAAATGGGCGTGGAATTCCCTATCAACCAAATGATATTCAATGCACAAAATAGGTAGGTTATCTTTTGTAAACCAACCATCAAACCTGTTACTCTTCTTCCCTTTTTTAATGATGAAGAAGAGGTTGGACTTTACAACAAGTCAAAATAGTCTCTGAAAAGTTAAGCTTATCAGTACAAACCAAGAAAAGATTCAGACCAAAAAAAAAAAAAAAAAAGGAGTATGATGATATATGTACAATATTATTTATTTATTTATTTATTTTTATATATATAATAATAAAACAAAAAAAAGTGTATATAAATGTGTGTGGATAAATAATAATGATGGTAGCGATGGTGATGATACAAAATAAAAATTGAGTCCCGAACCTCGAGGTTGAATTTCACAAGCCCATGATTGGTTTCAGTCGGTAAGAAAATGTAATTTTTTTTATATATATATAAAAAGAAGTGTTATTTTTGGTGTCAGACGGACTTGATGCTCTGAATAAATAAATAAATGAATGAATGAATGAATATATAATTATAATTATAATTATATATAAATAAAGAGAATAATGATGCTAAACGGGGGGAGTCAGATAAAAGCAAAAAGCAAAAAGCAAAAAGCAAAAAAAAAAAAGAGGGGCGGGGGAGTTGGGCGCAAAAGTTAGATAAGGGAGGAGATGAAACTTATGAGATCTGGGTTGACAGTAATGAAACAAATGACAGGGGTATCTTTGGTAGGAACGAGTTTGTGGGATGGATGTTAAAGGGAGAGTTGTGTACTGAAGGTAAGGAGACTGAAGAACTGCTGCTAGTAGTACTAGTAGTACTAGTAGTACTAGTAGTGCTACTGGAACTTGAGCTGGTACTGATTCTGCTGCTAATACTGTTGTTGCTCTTGCTGATATTGCTGGTAGTACTGATGCGATTACAGTGATTACTATATATGGTACTTGTATTGATTGCGGTAGATTTGATAGTATTCGTGGTTATGGTTGTGATGGCGGATAAGGCTGATGATGTATGAGTAGATGATATAGGGGGCGAATATACGGATGATTGGGACTGTTTTGACTGTTGTTTGGTTGACAGTAATGGTCGTTTATTTGAATATGGACGAGGAAAATCGACAAACTCCCGATAGGTGTAACCAAGCAACGGATGGTTGCGGAGAGCATCATCACGAAGGCACTTTTCGCTGCAATAAAGAGATTCCTAAACATCAAATAAACAAAATAAATTAATTAAATTAATAAATGAAATGAAATGCAATGCAATTAAATATATAAAAATATATAAAATTGACTGGTTGATTTGGTAGATAGATAGGTAGGCAAACTTGACTTACAGAGTATTGGCTGATAGCATGATCACAAAAGGTACACCAGTTGAGATCGCTCATGACAGGATCATTGAATGTTTAAAGAAGAAGCAGAGAGAGTAGGAAGAGAAGAAGAGCAGAAATTGATAAAGATGCCTTTATACCAAAGAAAATTTTATTAAAAAAAATTATATATATATGTTGTTTTAAAAATAAGTAAGAAATAATAACAAAAAGAAAGATGATTAGTCCAATCAATCATTTTCATACGTCACACCATTACATATATATATATATATATATATATATATATATATTTACTTTTTAGTTGACAGATAAGAAGGAACGAATAGAATAATATTAAAAAATAAAATAAAAAAAAATTATGGAATCTATTTCTATAAAGTATTTTGCTTATCCGTCCAACGTGGGTATCTCTTTGATAAATAGATACAAAAAGGTATGTATCATGTATCATGTATCATGTACCATCTTCCCCACTTTTTATTCCTTTTTTGGAAGGCTGGAAAGAATTTATCTGTCTATCTTTGGATTTTGTTTCTTTGTGTGCTTTGAATGATTGATATAAATGATGACGATGATGATGATGATGTAATTCATAAGACATATAATTTTTTATCTCCCAATTTATTTTATATATAAATAAATAAAAAGAAGAATAGAAATCGCAATTTGAACAAAGGAGCATCTAACGTTTCAAAAATGAAAGTTAAACCAATAGTAACAAGTAAGATGTCTAGACAAAAAGATGTTACACTCTTGAATGGGATCTGTGAAATCCAGTATTCCTGATACATGTTGTACTATCAATCTATTGGTTGCCTTGTATTTCTTCCTGTCACCATAAAATAAATAAATAGATAAATGGATTATTCACACGTACATACCACTTGGCTGCTTATTGGGTAGCTGACTAACTGTTCACCTTTTTACGACTACCCCATTCTTTGTAACTAGATCCCAAGGCTTCCTATCTATTGACTACAGAAAGAACAAAGAACAAAGGACAAGTGAGAAAGCAAACAAACAAACAAACGAACAAATGAATGAATGAAGCAGGTTCCCCATTTATTTCTTTATTAGGAAATCCTTGTTTCTTAATATTTTTTTATATACTTAAACTAGAAGAATGACCATTACTTTGCTTTAATTTTATTAAACAACAAAATTTAAAGGAGCCAAGACCACAAGACCACAAGACAATAAGGACAAACAGGCTTGAGCACCATATTCTAAGCAACAAGCACTAAACACCAAACACCAAACACCAAACACCAAACAAAAGTACCCAGTGTTTTAGTGCTCTAGTGCTCTAGTGTTCTAGTGTGTGTGTGTGGGGTGTAGGATTCAAGGTGAGACAAAAAAGGGCCCGAGCGTCAGCAGAGTTTCTTAAACAAAAATAATAATAACAATTATTTACTTATTTATCTGTTGTGTGTATAACAAAACGATGGCCATTTGTAGAAAGAATTGTTGGGGAAACTAAAATATATATATATCTAATATTTATTTAATATTCCATTTTATCGATCATTGGCTCATCTTCATCATCGGCATCATCATCATCTTCTTCTTCTTCTTCTTCTTCTTCTTCATCGTCTTCTTCTTCTATGTCTTCTTCTATGTCTTCTTCGTCTTCTATGTCCTCTTCATCATCAGCATTATTGTTACCATTATATTTAGATTTATAATTAGAGCTATAAACATCATCATCGTCTTCTTCATCGTCGTCTTCTTCGTCTTCATCTTTTTCTTGATCATAAATGTTACTGGCCTATAAGAGAAATATATATATAAAAAAAAAGTATTATAAATCAAAATAAAGTTTTCCAAAAAAGAAAAGAATCACTTTCCATCTTCCACAGTTGAACAACATTATCATCCGCTGTACTAGCCAGGGTCCATGGTGATGCTGGATTCCAGCCGAAATCCGATATTCTACTTTTGTGTCCTCCATGGACATACTTTTTTTGTATATATAAAAAAATGGGGTAAATAAATTTGTCAGACAATCAAACAATAAATAAAGCATAATTCTCTTGTATGTGTGTTTTACCAATAATTCAGGTGGTCCATTCCTTGCTTCTTCCGCCGTCTGCTCATCTCCGATCCGTGCCATGTCCCACACAATAGAACGTCGGTCAACACCAGCCGTGGCAAGGATAGCATCATGATGCGGAGACCAGGCCAGTTGGACAATATCTCCCGTGTGTGCTTTTAAGGAATGGAGTTTGACCCTGAGATTACGCAAATCCCAAAGAGCAGCTGTCTATTGCCATTAAAAAATATATAAAAGTGAGTGATTTAAATATATATATATATATATATATATATATATATATTGTTTGCTTGTGTATCTATTACCGTGTCACTTGAACCGGTCGCAAGTACCCATTCGTTTCCAGGGCAGAATCCAACACAGTTTACCTCGGCGTCATGGGCCGACACACTGTGAAGTGGAATGTCGCTTGATCCATGTCTTCCATCCCAGCTTTTATATAAAATAACATTATAATCAATATAACACAATATAAGTTGTATTGTATTTGTTTATTAAAATAATTGGCTTACATCAATAGGCGCTTGTCATCTCCTACAGACGCAAAGATCGAATCATTTCCTAAATGCCAGGCTACATCCTATATACAAGCAAACATGTATTACCAGAGTTAGTTCGTTATTATTTTCTTAAAAGAAATTTATGACAATTACTACTTTACAGCAACAGATGACGAGTGTCCTCTAAATGTCCTCAGGGGAGGAAGTACACGGTGGTCCCTTGAAGCAGCATTGATATCCCTAAGAAAACAAGAATTTAATATTTCTTTTTAATTAACTAATATAATTATTCAGTACTCACCATTGACACACCAGACCATCAAATCCTGCACTTAGTAAATAACTTTTCTTTGAATGATGAGGATTCCAAGCCAATCCAAATCTAAGAAGAAAAGCATTAAAATACATATAATCTTGATCGTAATTAAGTCGGTTTTACCCTTCACTTGTGTGGCCCTTTAGAAATAATGCTGGGTTGAACCGTTCGTTTTCTCGCGGAAATGACTCGTGCGTTGTTCTATCGAATATATAGACATCGCCCGTCTTTGATTTTGTTGCAATGATATTTGGATTATCGTATTGGTAACGCGCACGATTAACTTCACCGTCGTGAACAATCTTTTGTGTGATCTTGACGTGAGCATCATTTGTAGCGCCATGACCTCCAACCTCTAGGTAATTAATTTACAGCATAAATATATAAAATACTTTATTTTTATTTTTATTTGAAAAAAAAAAGAAAAGAAAAGAATAAATATATAGAAGATATGCACATTTACATCTGATGAAATATTCACTATTTTTTTTTGCAACTTGAAATATTTACCATTTGTACTTTCTTCATATTTCCTCATATCAATTTCTTGCTTGCTATTTGGTAATTGGACAGACGCAATCTGTAGATAATTAGGTTCTTCATCGTTTGTATGTGTTCCAAGTAATAATCTCTGAATAGTATAACTCTTTTCAGGGCGACTTTATAAACAACATTCAAAAGGTAATAGGATTTAGAATATGGTGTGGTATTCAATATGCATATTAAATTAAATCATTTATTTATTTACCTTTCAACGTCTGGAAACCATTGGCATGTCAAACTTGGCCACTCCAAGCCATGTGAATAGATCAGATCATAAAGAAATGGTGAATTCTTTTTCCAGGTCTTGTATTCTTCATCGATCTCTCGTTGTTTCTCATCTCGTTCGATATCTTGTTGAAATTCTAGAATTCACAACGACAACAACGAATATATTAAATTAAATTAAATCAAATCATAATATTACAGAATTGATTGATTCATTTATCTTTTAAATAAAGAAATAAATAAATAAATAAATAAAAAAAAAATGTCATTGTTGTATAAACATCGTCTTTATGAATTACCGTAATCCATTGTTGGTTATTCTTATTCTTGTTCTAACAAAAGTTTCAAGTGGTCTTTATGATTCCGAATCGTATAAAACAATTTGTATATTGTTGATAATAAAGAGTGCTTTTTCTTTCTTTTAGATTATTGCTATTACTATTACTATTACTATGGTAGTGTAATTTAATAAAAATACACGTATAAATTTTTTCTTGTAGATTCGTAAGGTCAATTACTTTTTTCTTTCTTTCTTTGATTTACCTGTCTATCTTTAATATATATACATATATTTATCAACTTTGATTAGAGAAATAATAATAATAATAATAATAATCTTTTGACGTCATTCATTTGACTTTTTTTTTTTTTTTTCTTGATTTTCTTGACTTTTATATACATCTACATATATAGATATATTTTATTAAAAGAAAGAACGAAACGAAAGAAAATTAAGAACAAGAAGAAGTAGTAGAAGAAGAAGAAAATCATTTACTGTTTTTCTCCTTTCTTCCTTTTACCTCTCTTTCTCTTTCTCTTTGTCTGCCTGCCTACCTGTCTGCCTGTAGATTACATAAACTCATCTCATCCTATTACATTACATTACATTACCTTTAAACATGGGAATTCTCAGCGGCACTGTTCCACTTTCTCAATTACGCATCAAGGATGATGGTCTACCTTCAGACACATCTATATCCCAAGTAAAACACACAACTATATATAATACCCAATAATAATAATAATATCTTATTTTATCTTAGAAAAGTACTGAGGATTCTGTCCTAAAATATTATGCAGAATATGCTCCAAATAACTTGGAAAAAAAATCACTTCAAAGGTAAAAAAAAAAAAAAAAAAAAAAAAAAACCTTTAAAATATCATTTTTATTTATTAATATATATATACATATATGGTGGCTGTAGTGTTAATCTCGAGAGAGCAGACCATGTACCTTTTTTAAGAAAAGGGCTTGATCAACTCAGCCAATGGATGGTTGGTCTGGATGCCAGTAAACCTTGGATTGTCTATTGGATTCTACATTCGCTTGATTTACTAGAAGAAAAACTGTCTTCGAGTACTATTGAAAGGTTACCTTTTTATTTATTTTTGTAGAGAAATCAAATCAAATCAAATCAAATGAAACGAAACATATTATTAATATCCATACTTTCTTTAGAGCACTTTCTAGCTTTGCAAAATGGCAATCACCAACTGGTGGATTTGGTGGTGGTTCTGATCAACTTGCTCATCTGGCTACCACATATGGCTCCATTAATGCATTGGCTATTATTGGAACAAAAGAAGCATACGACTTGATTGACAGGTACAAAAAAAAAAGAAGGACATTATTTGTTTCTTTATATTAATCATCTTTTTGATTCTGATTTTTTACTTTAGGGAATCATTGTACGGGTTCTTGCTTCGAATGAAACAACCAGACGGTTCATTCACTATGCATGATGGTGGTGAAATTGATATTCGGTAAATGGTTTTTTTTTTGTTTTTTAATAGATTGTTGACAATTTGAAACAATCGAATTAAATTCATTAATTGTTTTGTTTTTTTAAAAAAAAAAAGTGGTTCTTACTGCGCATTGGCTGTTGCGGCCCTGACAAATCTATTCACGCCCGAAATTACAGAGAATTGTATTGATTTTATTTGCAGGTAATATAAACATAATAGCTAAGCCAATTGTTGTTGTTATTAATATACAAGAACAAAAATTGTAGATCTCAAAGTTATGAGGGTGGCATTGGGCCTTATCCTGGAAAAGAAGCTCATAATGGTTACACATTTTGTGGACTGGCAGCCATGGATCTCCTGGATGGAATGTCGAGTCTGAACATGGACAAACTTATTGTAAATTGTACAAAATATATACAAAAGTAAAAGAAAGAAAAAGAAGAAACTAATAGATTTGTATATTGCTAGAAATGGTGTAGTGGACGTCAAATGGAATTAGAAGGTGGATTTCAAGGAAGAACCAACAAACTTGTCGATGGCTGCTATTCATTCTGGGGAGCCGGGGACTTTCCTTTATTGAGCAAGGCATTGGAGCATGGTGTAAATGATGATATTGGTGAGTGTACTCTAGACACAACCCAAAAAAAACGAATGTATAATATTCATCTTGTTTTGTTTTGTGCACAAAATCTAGACTATCTATTTGATCGAGGTAAATATGGTGATGATAATACCAGTGAAAGAATGTCAATTATATAAGTATTATCATTCTACATGTCAAAGTTAACACATTCAAATCATGTGTAATCAGAGGCCTTGCAAGAATACATTCTGATTTGTTGCCAATCAGAATATGGAGGATTGATAGATAAGCCTGGAAAGTAAGTTTAATTCTTGTACTCGAATTGTGATATGTGTGTATATATATAATATTACAAAAGAAAAATCACAACAACAACTAATACATATAAATAAATATAAATTAGGGGGGCTGATTACTATCATACTTGTTACTGCCTTTCTGGTCTATCTACCTGTCAACATTCTGTACACTATGACACCAAGGCTGCTGAACAATTAAAGGCACGGGGAATCGATTCTTCAAGAGGTGGCATTAGCTCTCTTTTATGGGCTGCCTCAAATGAAGCTACAGTAGTAGGAAACGTAGACAACCTATTGGTAAGCAAGCTAGCTATCAAATCAAATAATAAGAATAATAAGAATATATAAAATAAAGCTTGTATATCTTGAATCTCAACATTTTTAAATATATATATATATTGACGGATTTATTATTAGGCTCCCACTCATCCGGTACACAACATATCCATGGGAAAGGCACGCGCTATGGTGCACTATTTTTACAAAAATGAGCTAAAGCAAGTACTGGATCTGTTGCCTAGAGACGAAGAGGCCTGGGAAGCATAGATAAGAATAAGAATCATTTCTTTTTGCCCTTTTATTTTTTTCTCTCTCTTCCTTCTATATATATATATATATATATATTATTTGTATTCTTTCTTTATATATTTTATTTTATTTTAAAAGAAGAAGAAGAACAACAACAACAACAAGGAAATAGCCATTGATAAATGACACGTGAAATATGATATATTTCTCCCTTTTTCCCTTTCTCTCTCTTTTGTGTATGTGTATGTGTACACAAATATACAAATATACATATATAAATTGGAGTGTCAAATGAGGCACTTGAAGCCATTCAATCGATCTTTATTTTAGTTGCTACAAATATATATATAATATGTAAAATAAAATAAAATAACTACAATCGAACCAATAGCTTATTCTTATTACTATTATTATTAACATATTATTATTTGGTAAGCATTGTACTTCTTACTTAAACTTATTTCCAATACACAATACACAATATATATATATTGAAAAAAAAAACAGGTTTAAAGATTGATTTAATTCATATTTTGTGATGCTGTAACAAGTAATTGATAGTAGTGGTAGCTATATATAAATAAACCACGTATGAACAAGTAGGATAATGGTTAAAAATTGTGTTGTTTTTGTTTTGTTTTTTTTTTGTTTTTTTTTTTTGTACAGCAAATAGACGTGGAGATAATATTTCCAAAGGTAGAAAATGTTCCTAGAGTACAACATAAAAAAAAATATTTATATTTTTAATTTTTATATATACAGTGGTTTTTACTTGGTTTCCGAACTTTGTCCGAAATAAAATTGAGAACGTCCCAATTTTTTTTTTATTTTTTTTTTGAAAAAATCATTTTCATTTTTGGACATAGTTAATTTTAATTTCAGATAGAGATATTTTACTTTCAGACAAACTCATATTTAATGTCATACATTTTCTTACTTGTTTTGGAAAAATTTACTTTTTTTTTTAAAAAAAAAAAGAAAAGAATCCAGCCGCAGTAATGATTCAATTGACACTTACCGACATACCTTTACAGCCGACAATTCTTACGTTGCCACCCTTCTACCTGTGCGCTTTTACAGCTGTTGGATCTCTCCTTTTTGGCCATGCATGACTCCTAATAGTTTGAATGTGAAAGCTTGCTTCATCAACAAATACGCAGTTTTCGCGATAGTTTACACCGGCTGCTCTCCACTGAGTAATGATATTGAAACAAAGCTGTAAAGTTCTTGGAGCATCCCTTTCTGCCGTATATTTTGATGGTCGCTTTAATGATAAAGCATATGTTTGTCTTTCTCGGATTGTTTCCAGGTAAGAACCGTGCCATCACTAGCATTAAATTTGTTTAGTAGTTCGTATGCAGTACTTCGAGGCATACCACACAATGCTGTGGATTTAGGGACTGAGAGCTCCTGTTTCTGTTTGGCGCAGATAGATCGATTAATATGGCCTTGTTCATATTATATATATATATATATCATTGATTGATTTATGGACACGAGTCCCATTTCTTTGGTGAGAGCATTCACGGCCGCATCCATCTGCATTTCTTGACATTTCCTTTCCATTGAAAATATACAGTCATCTCAATGTTTCCATAATTTTATCGCTCTCATCTGACAGGTAACTATCCCTGAATTTTTTTTTTAAAAAAAAAATGGTTTCCAAAATAAGTAAGACAATGGCTTTTATTAAAACGGAGTGTATTTGAAATTAAAATATATTATGCACAAAAATGAAAGTAGCTTTGTCCGAGATAAAATTGAGAACGTCCGAATTTATTTTTTTATTTTATTTTTGGAAAAGTTTGAAAGCCAAGTAAAAAAACACTGTAGAGTTGATTCGATAAATTATGTCGTCCAATCAGAAATAAGTTTTCGCTGCCACAGGAATAAAATGAGCCCCTCTTGGTTTTTCTGAGGAGTCATTCTTCATATAAGAAGAATGATTAACCAAAGTTTCAAGAACAATAGTAGAATCGTCGATAGTTGACATGACATCTTCCATAAAATCATACGTTAATTGACCGTTTTCATTATAAATATTGTTTTGTTCATCTTCATAAAAAAAAGAGTTCTTCATCTCGAAAGGCTACAATAGACATTATAAAGAAAAAGATAATCAAAAGCTAACTCAGAAAAACTAAGAGGGGTCCTTTTTATTTCTGATTAGGTGACATTTTATTTCTGATTGGGTGACATTCTGTTCGGCCCGGACGACATAATTTATTGGATCAACTGTAGTAATAATAATAATAAGGTGGTATCGGGTGAGCCAATTTATCTAGACAATTTAATCATTAGAGTGTGATTATACAAAATTACGTTACAACAGCCAAAATAATAATATAAATAATAGCACTATATAATAAATATACGTTCCAATCTATTTTATAATACAAAAGCCGAAGGGTTGGAGATCGCCGTAGATATGTAATTATTATTATTATTATTGATACGTGTATATATACACACATTACATTACATTACATATACATGTATTATCTACAATCTATAAAACAAAATGCATCTTTAAATAATATGTATATCTGGATATTGCTTGTTTATACTATCTATTTGTTAATTTGTTTATTATTACCTGGTTGCCTAGTTACCTGGTTACTTGGTTACTTGGTTGCTTGGTTGCTTGGTTGCTTGGTTACTTGTTTATTTAATAAATAATAGTTCATGATTGGCAAAATACGCACTGATGATTTCTCACGATTAGAATGTGATTCAATCATGAGTCTGTCTTTCGAATAGAAAAAAAAAAGAATTGGCCAATTTTTATTTATTTATTTTTTATTTGAGTTGTGCAACGAACTCGGGTACTTGATCCAATGAAATGGTTCTTTTTTTTTTGCAAGATAAAATAATGTATATATATATATTTATTATTCTATCTATTTATCTATCTATCTATATATATATTTATTTATTTATTTATTTCTTTTCTGTATTTAATCATCTTCACCTTTTTTTTTCTTTTTACAAATCACACAAAAAATCTTCTTATTTTTTCTCTCTTTCTTCTTCTTCTTCTTTTATTTTATCTTTTTTTTTTTTTACTTTTTCTAAAAAATTTATCACCATGACGATATCTAATATTCGCAATCATCCTTATGCTTTTGAACATGCACTTCAACTCTCGCCAGACTATACACAACCAAGTCCTGCTGCCACTAGACAGAAGCAGACAGCATACTGTACCTGGCTGGTGTTTATGCATCCAAATTGGGTCCCGTTTGACTACAACAACCACTACAAACTAGAGCAAACCCTCAGCCTCGGGGGAACCTTTGTTGACATCCAAGATTCACACTTTCCCTGCGTCAAGAGAGTCCGTGTGTTCCCAAAATCAAACTACCTCAGCTATCTCGGTGTAAAATACCGCTTATCTCGAGTGATGCAACCAGACGCCTGGATAGACCCACCAGATCACGAAGAATTATTATTATTATCATCATCCTCATCGTCAAACAATAACGCCAGCAGCAACAGTTCGCTTGAAGACAACGATCTCGACGATTATCGCATGCCTCCTCCTCTTCATTTTGAAGGCCTTTCATCATTAGCATCGATTTCTTTATATTCCGACAATCAAAGCACGGACGATTCAAATTTATTTCGATCATTATCAATATCCTCTAGAGTTTCTTGATAATTTTTTTTTTATTATTTTATTATTATTATTACTGCTACTACAACTACAGCTACTATTGCTATAGCAACAAAAACTTACAGTTATAGTACACTTATACTTATATATGTATGTGTGTGTGTATACGTCTTTATTCGCATTCACATTCACATTCACATATTTTGTTTCTTTTTCTATTATCTATCATTTACTTTGTCATCATTCTGCCCTTTCTCTCTCTATCTTTTTATCTACCTATCAACCAAACCCAACCCAGATCTTCATACATTGATATTATTAACTCTTATTAAATATTATTATCTTTATCTTTATCATTATCATTATCATTATCGTTATTATTGTATATATAAAATTCTTGTTGATTTTTTTTTCTCTTAATAAATTATTATTTTATATTTTATATTATATTTAAAAAAATTCAACACTTGAAGATCACCTTGTCCCTCAGTTGGACAGGGCACGGGGAGAAAAGAAGAGGAAGAAAAAAAAATATTTGCTTATCAAAACCAAATCAATGGCTTTAAATGGAATAAGCACATATAATATATAACACACAGTATATACAACACATACACTCAAACCTACATATCACCAATATATTTATTTATTTATTTATAAATGAATATTCAACTAACTCACTTGTTTACTTGTATAATACATATAAATATTTTCAAATACCTTGCCCTTTTCTATTCTTTTTGTGCGCATAGTAGTAGCATTGTAACATTGTAAAAATTGTAACATTGTAACATGGTACAGGCGGAATATCAATCAAAGAAGGAAAGAAATAAAAAAAAAAAAGAGAGAGAGAAAGGAAAGAGTTTGGAAAGGGATTTGGAGTCGGGACAGCGTGTAATCGGGTTGGGCTCATCTTTACTCTTTCTCTCATTATTTTTATATATATATATATATTTTAATGTAATTTAATAAACATGAGGGTGTCACGGGTAGCTTGGTGCAAGCCAAAGGTGTGGCTTATACCAAAGAAAGAACAAAAATGATAACTTTTAAAATTAATTAATTAATTAATTAATAAATAAATAAATAAATAAATAAATAAATTTATATATTTCTATATAGATATTTTTATATACATTAATAAAGAAAGAAAGAAAGAAAGAAAATAATATAAGATCTATATAAGAATGGTCAACAATCAACAATCAAGTAAACTTGGATTTCTATTCGATGCTAGCCACAGTGTGTTTGGACATTGTCCTTCACTTTCGAGATTCTACATGAGCGAATTCCAACAAAACCTGTGTAATTACGATGCCAAACCTGCACAGGCAGTTGAACGAATAGGCTGTCCTAGGTGTGGACAGATCTACTCTCCGGGCTTCAATACAACCGTTCGGCTAGAACCATTTGGTACCAAGAAACGAAAACAAATCCAGAAAACTAAACCAAAGAACAGACTTGTCTATGAATGTCACGCGTGCACTTTTAGATTCTCAATGGGAAGATCGATCAAGGCAAAGATTCCTACTGCTTCTCTTGAACCAAATCAAATCAAAGGATCCGTTACTGCGCAAACACCGGCAAGCACTGTGCCGAATGATAAAAAGAATATGAATATAACCAAGAACAGTAACAGTAACAATAGTCTTAGTTCTAGTGATCAATCTGCAAATAACCTACACTCAAACAAAAAGACACTCAACAATCCTATCAAAAAGAAGACCAAGGGAAAGAGTGCATTACAGGCTATGCTTGCAAAGAGTAAAGAAAATGCAGGACCAAATAAGCTTGGTCTTAATGATTTCTTATCTTCTTTGTAACGATTCTCTCTTTTTTTTTATTTTATTTTATTTTATTTTATTTTATTTTATAATAATAATTTTCTTACAAATGTATATAAATATGTATATATCTGTAAATTGGGAAATTAAAGGTGTGCGTAGAGTTAAAAAAAAAACAAAAAAAAGGGCCAAGGTTGCATAATTAAATTGTACATGTGCACTTACACATGTACTTTATCTTTAAGCACACTCAATATGTACACATATACATTGAGTGTCTCTCTCTCTCTAGATACATACATACATATATTTTGGGTGTGTAAATGTAAATCTACAGGTAGACACACACGTATATACATAAATAATTAAATATATAAAATGAAAATAGAATAGAATATAATGGAATAGAATTTCAAAAAAAATTGGTATTTTGACTATTGAATTTGTGTATATGTGCGTTTTTTTTTTTTTTTTTTCTTTTTTTTTTTTTTTTACAGAAATAAAAGAGAGAAAGGGAGCATAAAACAACGAAAATGTACAGAAATGATGACAATAAATTATTCTTTTTTTTTTAAAAAAAAAAAATAATGAAAAAATTAAAACGAAAATAAAAAGAGGCATGGGTGAGATTATAATGCACAGCAAAATACAAAACAAAAAAAAAGAGAGAAAGAGAGTGAGTGAATGAGAGAAGCATGAGATAAAATAATGCACTACAGAATACAGAAAATAAAGAAAATATAAATAAAAATAAAAATAGTAATGATGAAAGTAAAGAGGGAAATATTGTCTTTCTTTTTTTGTGTAATTTTTTGTGTGCCTTTGTAAATTGGTTTCAATTCTTGGGATTTTGATTTTTTTTTTTGGATTTTTTTTTTTTGGATTTTTTGATTTTGATTTTTTTGGTATTTTTTGATTGCATTTCTTTCTTTCTTTCTTCTTACTCTTCTTGTTATTGCTTTTTATGTGCATTATATGCATTATATGCATTGTGTGTAGTGTATGCAGTGTATGCAGTATGTGCCGTGTGTATAGTGCGTATAATGTGTGTATAAATGTGTGTATAAATGTATGTGTGAATAAAATAAAGAGAGAAAGAGAGAGAGAAAGAGAGAGAGAGATAGTAATATAAATAATTAATAAAAATAAAAATAAAAATAATAATAAAAGATAAATATCATGACTTGTTGCTGCTGATTGATGTTGCTGTTGAAGAATGTCCACTCATGCTATTGCTGCTACTGGTACTAGTGCTAGTGCTAGTGCTGGTGCTGGTGCTGCTATTGTTTCGAATGGTACCGCTGTGTGAAAGATCTGTGGACTGTGGGGTATTGGATGTAGGGGATGGAGGAGGTACGTCGTTTAGGATACAATAGGGGTAATTTCTGTGTTCAGGAATAGATGTCTTTCGGGGATTCAGATTTTCCTGGCCATATTGAATCCCACTTGCTGATTCCAGTGGTTGGCCAATCATTGTCGAATCACTATATCCGTCATTTCTCGATCGTCTCTCTTCATCTTCTTCTTCCTCCTCCTCTTCCTCTTCTTGGGTCTCCAGATCTCGTCTTCGTCTTTTTCTTGGTTTACCAACCGGGCGAGCTACAATACATATTAAAAAAAAACAAGAGAGTCAATTGATAATTAAAGGGCGACTATGTATTTGTAATTCAAATCAATCTTACCAGCAGCCTCGTGTTTTGCCTTGAAATCACGAATATATTCTTGGTATTGCTATATAATTATATAGTTTTCTTGTTAATGATACTCTTTACTAATCAATGGCAATAATAATAACAATTTTTTTTTTAAAAAAAAAAGAGACTTACTTTGAATTCGGTTGTTCTCTGATAGTCTTCTAATCTGATTTGATATTGTTTGCGTGCTACCATTGCATTGGTCTCGTACCGTTGCTTTTCATCGTGATTTAGATTCTTCCACCTGTCACCGACTAATTTTGCTAGTTCGGTAAATGTCATGTTCCTCGAACGCAATTCGGCTCTGACATCGTTGGAGAACATTACATATGCTGATGATGGTTTGAGAGGGCAATTCTTGTCTGGTTTAGCGTGCCGTTGGTACTTTCTTTTCCAGAGTCGGCCCGTACTATCTCCTGGAGTATTGTCGTCTTCTGTAGAAGACATCCCACTTGTGGCCGCACCTGTAGACACATGACTGATACTCGGACCGGCAGAGGAAGAGCGAGGTGAAGCAAGGGGCATGGGGGATGCAATATTATTATGGTGATTATTGTGATTATTATGGTTGTGGTTGTGGTTGAGGTTGTGGCTGTGGTTGAGATTGTGAATGCTGTTTCCATTGCTGTTGACATTACCGTTGGTGTTGGTGTTGGTTATGCTGTTGGTGCTGTTGGTGCTATTGCTGCCGGCATTGGGGTTGATGCTGGTATTGTTTCCATTGGTGCTATTTAGATGGACGTGATCCTGAGAATAGACTGCTCCTGGTGCGGTTTGAAGTGAATGGTCGTATTCTGTTTCCCGGGTAACATACAATGGGCTTTTTGGTTTAGGAGTGGGCTGATTTGATTTAGGCGTATAGTTTCTTTTTATTTTATTTTATTTTGTTTTGTTTTATTTTGTTTTATTTTAGTTACCTAATATGTCTGATCTTCTGATGATTGTTTCTGGATTGATTTGAAGAGGCAGGCTTGAAGGGATACCTTTGGAATTAGCAATAGCACGCTGGAGTAACTATACAATACGAAGAAGTAGACTTATTTATTTATTTATCTACTCACAAAACATAGTTATGCATATAATGTATTTTCAAAAACAAAAAGAAGGAGAAATATATAATGATATTAAAGAAGTATTATACCAATTATATAGTAATAAATGATAATGAAAATCAGGTATATATTAAAATACAATACCTACTCGTCGATGCCCTCTTTTTACACCAAGCTGTATTAAATCGGCTTCGGTTACCTCGAATAACTAAAGGTTGTATTTGACAATTATAAGTAAAATAATAATAATAATAATAATATATAAATGGTGCATATTTTTTGAACACATGTGTAATATGTTTTATAGCTCACCGAATCCAATCTATCGAAGCCTTCTTCTATAAAGATTTGATTGTATTGACCCAGACCAGATCTCGTCAGAAAGTTTTCGACGTGAGCCTGTGCAAGAAAGGTTCTTTGGTCTTCTTTTTGTTGTTGTTGTTGTTGTTGTTGCAAATGAGAATTGGAATCAAATGGGAATGACATCTTTTTCTTTTTGAAAAAAAAAATATATATATAATAGAATCGAGAAAAGAAGGAAAGAGGGAGAGATATATGTAATGTAGAGTGACTTTATAGACTTGTTTTTTTTTTCTGTCTTTCTTTCTTTTGGTTGATGTTGTTCGGTAATAGTGATATGATTACTTAATACAGAGAGATAGACCAACAGTAAGAGTTCTTTTTCTGTTGTCTGTTTTTTTGGGTGTATGTGTGAGTGTGTTTGGGTTGGTCAATGAAACAAAATGAAATGAAATGATGTAATGAAGTGGAGTGGAATAGAATGTAGTGGATTGAACTGACACACTGATAGATTGTGTTGTTGTTGTTGTTGCTGGGATGCGTCACGATTGAGGAATTAAGCGGCCTAAAAAGATATAAAAAGGTTAAATACAGGACAATGAAGCGGGTGGAGAATGTTAAGCATAAAGTAAATGAGAACCAACAAGTTGGATGGAGTGAAACCATTGCATGTAAAAGATAAATAAAAATAAGATATATAAAATAAAACAAAAATAAAAATTACCAAAATTCTATACACACACATGTATTTTTTTGGCTTTCTTTCTCTTATATATCTATATATCTATATATATATATATATATATATATATATATATTTATATGTATATCTGGAAATCTATACACGAGTATTATAAATAAGAAAATTAAATAAACTAACAGTAATAATAATTACTAAATATTAATATATAATATTTTGAATATTTACGAGTGAAAGAGAGAGAGAGAGAAAATGGATAGATAGATTGAGGTTGAGGTAGAGGTTGAGAGAAAAATGAATAAATTTATATATTATATACTATACTGTAGTATATTATATTATATATATATATATTATTATAATATTAATTAAAAAAAGGTTTGAAGAACCAGGAAGAAACAAAAAGAAGAAGCTTAATATATATTATATATATATATTATATATATAAAAAATTGATTGAA
Organism: Phycomyces blakesleeanus NRRL 1555(-); assembly: GCF_001638985.1. Taxonomy (NCBI): domain Eukaryota; kingdom Fungi; phylum Mucoromycota; class Mucoromycetes; order Mucorales; family Phycomycetaceae; genus Phycomyces; species Phycomyces blakesleeanus. The sequence goes on along the minus strand of NW_017265169.1, from coordinate 308,055 downwards.
AAATATATATATATATAAAGGTAGTAGCAGTAAAAGTAGCTATTGTAGCAGTAGCTATTGTAGCAGTAGCCTTAGTAATATAAGAAGTAGAAGAAGAAGTAGAGGAAGTATAGGTAAAAGAGGTAAAGGTAAAAGAAGAAGAAAGAAGAAAGAGGAAAAAGTAGAAAGAGGGAATTATTATTTACTATTTACTATTGACTCTCTGAATTTTTGACTATTTACTATTGATTTTTTTTATATAAAATTGCAGGTATTTTCATTATTTCTTTATTTTTTATTTTCTTGCAAAAAAAAATAATCTATTGTACTGTACTGTACTGTACATATAAAAAGTTGGTACCCAAAAAACGCTACTTGAATCATGTCTAATTTATCGAATAACCAAGAATGCAATAGAACATTATAGATAAACCAAATCTCAGCGATCAAATAATAATAATACATTGTATATATATGTATAAATACACATGTATATATATATATATATATAAGAAAGAAATAAAGAAAAAAAAATAGTTATACAACCTGCCTGGTCCAATTGATCCTTTTATTTTTATTTTTTTATTTGGTGCCTAGATAGTTGTAATCTCCGATAAACCTTATTAATGAAATAGGTAACAATTTTCATTAATAAAGTAAAATATAGATATATAAAGCAGTAGATAGGAGATGAACAACAATAAGAAATAGATATATTATTCTATTATAAATGAAAAAAGTAACTTAAAAAAAAAATAGAAGAATGGCAATTAGAAACCCCATTTTTCCCAACAAGGAAACAAGGGGGAAAGGAAGAGAGGGGCTTGGGAGAAAAACGAAAGAAATATAGAAAAGAGAGGGTAATTGTAATTGTAATTGAATTTGTATTTGTAGATATTTATAAAAATATTTATCAATGGGAGTATAGAAAAGGTACAATTTTTGTACAATTTTATTATCATTGTTATCATTATAATTATGTTACAGTTCAATATTCAATGCAATAGAAACTTATATATACACAAAGAGGTGCTGTAACCTATTCTAAACCGAACCTTTGTCCTTTTAATTATAATTACAATGATCATTATTACAATAAATCTATCAGGCAATATTTGTATTTTTGTATTTTGGATTTAGATTTAGATTTGGATTGATGAAATATTAATGAAGTTGTTTGTCTTTATATCTTGTATATTATACACTTTTATATATAAAAACACAAGCCATCTTACTATCACATCTTTATTTTCTCTCTCTAACACACACTCATATAGTATAGTAAACCGATAATAGACATTAGCCCTTGTTGATTTTTTTTTCTTTTTTCTTTTCATATGCAATCTCCTTGTACTCTACTCGAAATTGGTTCTCAGAACAAACGTCTTGCATCAATCTCAAACGACCATATTTACCCCTCTCCAATTCTTACTCCACCAACCTCAAATTCATCTTCACCATATTCACAATACCATTCCTCCTTTGTCCTCTTTTCAGAGCATCCAACTACCCAACCTCTCTCTCTCACCTCTCTCTTCTTATCATCCTTTGCACCCCACCAACAATACTATTGTCATTCACCTCAAAACCCTTTTGATTTCCTGAGCGTCGAACCTCCCATCTCTCAATCCAATCTAGACAGCCTTTCCCTGGCTAACAGTTATACAACATCGCTTGACCACACCGCTCTCAACGAATCAAATCCAGAGCCATTGTCTTTAATATCCACTCTAAACCACAACGGAAACAATAATTTCGATGGCTCTAACCTTATAAACCCAATCGACCAAATCGACTCAGTAGACTCAGTAGATCAAATCGACCAAATCGACCAAACCAATCTAGACTATTTTGGTACATCGATCAATGGATACCACTCTTTTTGTCAACATTCGTCATATTCAGGCTTGACAACAAATTCATTCCAAAATCAAAAGGCATACCTTTCAATTGGCCAGTCACCTACACTTACATCTATAACTAGTGTTAGTGCTAGTGCTAGTTCTAGTTCTAGTGTTAGAGTTGAAGCTACACCCACCCATACCATTCCAACCAAAACACGTAAATCTCGATTTAGCAGCGGTGAACCAAACTCACGATTCTTTGTGTGTTACACCGATGGATGTGGCAGGGTATTCAAGAGGTCAGAGCACCTCAAGCGTCATATTAGGTCGATCCACACTTTAGAAAGACGTGAGTTTCTTCTCTTATTCTCTTTTTGTTTTCTTTTCTTTTGTTTATACTCCAGATGATCGAATTGATATATTGAATATTTGTAGCCTATGAATGTCCTTACGATCTGTGCAGTAAACGATTTGCAAGATCGGATAATCTCAGTCAACACATTCGTGTTCATAGAACAAGTAAAAAGGCTTTGATTCGTATGCAACATACTGCAGTGGAACATTTACCATGAGCGATTTTATATTTATTTACTTTGATATATTTTGAAAAATTGTATATATTATTATAATAATTATTAATTTTTTTTACTGCTGTTTCTTGTATTTTGTATCTAACTAATGTAAGATATTATTATTAGTGTTGTTGCTATTGCTGTTGTTACTGTCAAGAAATATTAATATTATAGTAATGATAGCAGAAAGGAAAATTAAAAAATTAAAAAATTAAAAAATTAAAAAAAAAAAGAAAAAGGAGAGATAGATTGAGAGGGATTGAAAAGGGGGTATTCAACAATATGTTTATACAAATACATATTAAATAATTTTTCTAAAATACCTCTAAAAAAAAAAAAGCTGTGTAAAGTTTGTAATGTTTGTAAATGTTTGCAAGTGTTTATAAAATATACAATGTGTGTAACGCGTGTACTACTTTATCCAAAAATAGAAAAAAGACATCGATATTTTCTAGAAGCGCTGATATTCCATACTTTTTATCTATACTCCGATGCCTTTGTTCTTTTCTCATGTAAGGTGTGGCCAATTGAAAGTCTTTGCTGGTATTTAATACATGGCAAAGGGGATGCGCAGTGCAAATTTATTTGTTTGTAAATCAGGCGTTTTTACTAAAGTAGATTAGCGTATTCTTAATTTTACCTCTACTGTCTGTGTAATTTTTTTTTTTTTTTTAAAACAAAAAAAAGAAAAATATAACACGAGAACAGTCACGAAACCGTATTGTATTGTATTGTCTTGTATTGTAAATATCATACGGTAGAAAACCCTTTGAAAAAAAAAATTAGGGTTTTTTAATTGGTTAAATAACTTGTTTACATACTACATGAATGAATAAATGAATAAATGAATAGAGCAGAAAGAATATTTAATATTAATACTACAGAAAATAGAAAGAAGAATAAAAGAAGATCTTTAATATGTATATATATATATTTTAAATGAAAATTGTTTTGCTTTATCACCATGGTCAGTAATGGAAACCATTCCCTTTATGTTCTTATTATCACCATAATCATTATTCTTTTGTCAATTGAATTAAAACCACCTGGCATTCAATGCAACTGCTCTGTACTATAACATACTATACTGCCCTGTCTAATACTGTCTTTTATTCTTTTTTTCTTTTTTTTTCTTTTTGGAGAGATCTAGATTTCATATAATTTGATTACCTCCTTAGCCCTTATTACTTTTATAATCTTTATAAATATTTATACTTATATTTATACGGTTAGAGTTGTTACCAGAAGGAAAGAAATAAATGACAATAATGGTAATGGTAATTAAAATTCAGGTACAAAAAGAAAAACCTGTCTATGCTTAATCAAAAAGAAGATTGTGTCAAAAGTCGTACGTTTATAAGAATTAAAAGGAGTCAAGAAGAGTAGAAATAATACAAAGCTGTTCATGACAAAAAGAAGTTTCTTTTAAAAAATATATTTACAATACATAACTGTATAACTTATACACAAGGATTAAATGAAATAAGAGAGAGAGTGTGTGTGTGAATATGAGCATGAGTACGGGTGTGAAAATATGAATGTGTTGTAGAGGAAAATTAACCCAATTTTTTTCTTTTTTCTTTTTTAGCCTATTGGGTTTTTTTCCAACGAGTTTCTTTTGGGTTCTATTTCAGGAATGGCGTTTATAATTTCAGAATCTTGGCCTCCAAAGGGTTCTGTTGATTTGCTTGTTTCGTCTTTGGTCTCCATGCCAGCCATTCCTTCCTCTAAATCAACCTCGCTCTTACCAGCAGCACCACTAGTACCACCTTCAACAATAACGACACCAACAGCTCCTTTTTCACCCTGCTGTGGCTTGTGGTTATCAAATTCTCGCTCCAAGTCCTTGTAGCCCATTACTCTGTACACAATAGCACTCACAAGCCAGGTCACAATAAATGCCCCCACAATCACAATTCCAATCCACTCAAAGCTGTCGGCCAATGTGTACCAAAACTCCCACCAGCCATTCTCCAGCTCAAGCTGTTCTCCAATCAGCGCAAAAAATTCAATCAACGCAACAAGACAGGCAACCACAACACTGATCGAGGTAATTATGAGATTGTAGTACATCTTCCGGATTGGGTTGACATAGGCCCAGGTGTATGTAAACAACATCAACATTCCATCGAGTGAGTCAATCAAAGCCATGCCTACAAAACCCCAATATAATTTTTGATTTTTTTTAAAACAAAAAAAAAAAACTCCTTTCCATATACTCTCCGTCTATTGATCTATTGATCTGTCAGTCTATATTACCTGAAGTGAACAGGAGCGGGAGTAAGATGATCAGCCACATGTTCATTCCACTGGCACCCTGGACAGCCGTAATACCCAAGAGAGTGATCTCGGTAGACGTGTCAAACCCAATACCAAACAAAAGTCCAAGGGGATACATCTTCCAGGATGCATTGATAAACTTGAACACCGGCCTAAAGAACCGACCAAGGATACCCCGATTGTTCATATACTCTTCAATGTCTAGCTCAGTATAGACTCCCTCTCGTTTGACGCGACGGAGGGTCTTTACAACCCCCACCAGAACAATGATATTAAGAGTCGCGATCAAGGTCAGGAACACAATCGAAACAGATGTTCCAATAACGCCTCCGATTTCTGAAAAGTTTTCCAGTCCATTGGCAGCCGCATTCGCAGTGGCGGCTACAATGATCGCAGTGATAAACACGATTGTCGAATGTCCGAGAGAGAAAAACAGACCGACACTCACTGGGTGTTGGTTGTCGTTGAGTAGTTTTCTGGTGACATTGTCGATAGCCGATATATGGTCTAAGTACATTTTAAAATATATGCTCTTAAGAAAAGAAAAGAAAGGGCAAGAATATTCATTTGTGTATATATATATATATGTTATCTACCTGCATCAACTGCATGTCGCAGGCCTAGTGTATATGCTAATGCACCTGTTCCAAGCATAGATGGGTATGGATTGTAGACTATTGCTGCCACTACCCACACTGCCACATTAACGGACAGTAGGAATGTAATCATGACCAACACCTTGGGGCGCACCTTGTGTGGGTCAGGGCCAAACAATAACCGGTACACGAACGATTGTTCGGAGCAAAATCGGAGGGCAAATCGACCTATTTTTCCAGGCACATGACTCATAGCTTAAAAGCAATAAAATGAAATGAAAGGAAGAAACGAGGAAGGTAAAGGAAAAGGAAAAGAAGATTGTTAAATAGGATATAAAAGACTACAATTATACTGTTCTTATTTTTATTATATTTAATAAGTATGTATACAATCGAAGTGGAGAATTAAATATATATATTATTTATTTTTGCTTATCTTGTGTCCCAGTGTATGATGATAAATACATACTCTAAACAACTGGCAGGATTACTGATAACCACTATATACATACATACACACACACATCCGCATTATCTTGTCAGTTCTCACGTTTCCAAAAAAAAACCCCCTTTGTTACTTTGAATCGCTTTATGTTATATAGATCTATAGAGTAGAACGATTCTTGTCCTTCTATCAGTCAAGTATAAATTCGAAATAGAATAAAGAGGGTATTTTTATTTTATTTTTTAAAAATGCTATATTTTAATACCAATGAATGAATGAATGAATGAATGTACATCTTACCTATGAAGACGGAGGGTATATCTTGTTTTATCGGCCATAGAAAACTAAACTTCAATTCACGATCGGATTTGTCTGAAAAAAAAAAAAAAAAAAAAAAAACACCAAGTGCTCCGTTCCGATTTTTCGGATACTGTTCAATTCGCGTTTAAATGAATGCATTTCAAAAGGATATAAATTCAAATAAGTAATGTATAAATACATTATTGAACAAGTGAGCAAATGAATGCTTTTACATTCAAGAATATAACATAAATACAATGGCAATTAACGGACAATATTCTTATATATAATAGAAAGGTTGGAGTTTATTGTGGATCCCTCACATATGAAATATAGTCAAAATTAAATATGCGCTCCAAGTAATAGCAGTAAAAGTAACAATTATAATAAAACTAAGTAACAGCAGTTACGCAAAGGCAAGGTTTCCTGCATTACCTAAATAAATAGATAAGATAAGAAATAACCTTTTTTTTTTTGGAAATTGTACCCAAAAAATAATAATCAATGGATCAATTTTTTTTAAAAAAATTATACAAACAGATGGTACAAAATAGTTGGTCTCCAAACTACTGTCCTTTATATTGCCTTCCTATTAATACCACTACCACTAACAAGAAAACGCACATACACACCCATAGATATATATATATATAGATATATAAGACTGATAATTATTCAATATGATTTGATATTTGTCGGCTACAAAAATAAGAATAGGAAATAATTGATGTAATATGCTGTAAAACCAAGTATTATATAAAGATGAATAATAATGATATGTTTATATGCTTCTATGTTGTGTAAGGGTTTTTACGATATGGTATAGCTGCCGTGTGTCTGCTTTACACACACTCTCTTAGTTTTTGCCACTTCTTAGCATATCTTATGATTATGAGAATAAGACCACTAGCCAAAAAGAGAGCCACACCGCAAACAGTGAAAAGAATGCCATTTCCCATGGCATTTACAATATCAGATGCAATAAGTGATCCAACACCAGCCATACAATATCTAACAAAATTATTGCATGCTGTAAAATTTAAATAATTATACATTAAAGTAAAATACACAAAATAATAATAATTTTTTTTTTAGTAATTATTCAATAAATCAAACCTTCTTCTTCCTTTACCTGTAACAGAAGCACCTTTTTTACGGAAACAGTCGACCATGTATGCCGAAAGAACAACATTAGGAAACATAATCGTTACTCCAACTAAACGCATAAATATAGAAGAAGAAGTTAGTTTATAAAATAAAATACTTGCCCACATATCTAGTCACACACATATATATGTGTGTGTGTATAAGGACATTATGTTTCTTTTTTTTTTCTTTACCAAGGAATTGGAATGCCAGACCATATGCAAAATGGAGGTTTTTCTCAACGCACCAGCCATAGCCAGTAAATGCAAACATCTGAAGGACAATTGCGATGTAGAACAAGGGACCACCTAAACGCATCTCTGGGGTAGATTCTCCATTGGCCTGTACAACACGCTTGTTGTACAGTCGGTCTGAGATGCGACCACCCGAGATACCACCAATCATTGCCCCGAATGCCAGTGGAAGGTAACAGATACCCACAATTCCAGAATTAAGGTTGTACTGGATCGTGTATGTACGTGTAAAGTTGGTATTCAGAAGATAGAACACTAAGAATCTATATTAGCCAGACACAGATCCAGACACAGACACAGACCCAGACACAGATACAGAGAGATAGAGAAGTGAGTTTTTATATACAGATTACAAAGAAGAAGAAAAAAAAGAAGATTAACATTGACAATAGAAATAGATAATTTCATTGAATGACTTACAAGACACCCACAAAACTAACAGCCAGTGTGATATTTGGAAAGAGTAGAAGACGAAGAGCCGAGAGCGGATTTACGAGTCGCTTGGTCTTCTTTTTTACTGATCCATTGTTGTTTTCTGTTCCTGGAACTGGACTCGTTTCGGCTCCTGGAGCTGGTGCCGGACGCCAAGTCTCTGGAAAGAAGAAAAACATGGTGATCCAAATACAACACGAAAAGATTGACAAGAACCAAAAGTTGCTTCTCCAACCGAGACCTTGGTTTAGATATCCACCGATAATTGGTCTATAGACAAAATGGGTATTAGTTAATAAGATACTAATGATAATATCATTGATTTTTTATTTTATATTATTTTAGCGTAATGTATATATATGTATATAGTTTTACCCTAATGCAGGTCCTAGCAGTGGGCCGCATGTGTACCATGCAAACGCTTTCCCTCTCTCATGTGGCTCAAATATATCTGCAAGCGTACCCGCTCCCATAGACATCACCTAAAACCTTTGTGTTTAGTTATATTGGATTGCATTGCGTCGCCCTTTCTTTTTTTTTAAAAAAAAATTGCTATCTATTTAGTTGATTGAGAGAATTACCGATGAAGATCCAATTGCACTAAAGCCTCGAAAGACGATAAACATTGTAATATTGACAGAGACGGCGCAACATACACTGCCAACCACAGCTATCAAGAAAGATACAAGATATATCCGACGGCGACCTAAAATTATATTTTAAAGAAGAGAGAGAGATATATGCATTAGTACATGCATATACATATGTAAATGCACGTCAAGACATCACTGTCTTAGGTATATCTGTAAATCTTGAATTTATTGTACTTGCCGAAAACATCCCCAAAAGATGCCCATATTAATGGCTATAACCAAATAGAAATAAAGAGATTCGATTTGTAAGGCTTTGTAATCAAACAAGGTTATATTGGTACTTACAAAGAATGCAGTAAAAAAAGTAAAGATCGAGACTATAGTTAAATACAACAACAGAAAACATGTTAGAAGAAATACTAAAACAAAACAAAAGGATATGAAAAATACTTACGGGATGCATTCATGAGTGTATCTGTCGTATTGAAATAGTGTTGCATGGTAACCAAGGCTGGATACTATTGGACATTAACAGTCTAATTTTTTTTTGATAAATATCTATCCAATGAATATACTTGCATAAACAGTAGTAGATATTGGAGAACTACGATAATTAAAGCACAAGCGATAAAAAAAAATTGATGTGTTAATAACATTGGCATTGGCATTGGCATTGGAATTAGGATTAAGCTTATTATCATTATTTTGATGCTTATGTACATATCCATGTATGTTCTTACGTTGAGCCTGCCAGTGATACAATTAATAGAATAAGATATTTCTTGAAAGGTGAAAAATTCCGAGGGTCTGTGTGGGTCTCTTGTTTGACCTTCCAGAACTCATACCACGGTCTGTTTGACAATGTGACATTTGCAGAGTGTACACTTGATGCACTGTCATCTATTTGTTTGTCTGTAGTATACTGGGTATCATATTTTGTCGTATGATTTTCAATGGTAGATTCATCTTGAGACCTCCTTTTGTCGCCCTCTAGAGTACGAGTATCTTCATGGTCCATCTCTAAAGCCATCATAGTGGCGCCAACCATCGGACCACCATCGTCAAGAGAGATCACTAGCTCTCTCTCAAGATAGCTTTTGGAAGAATCATTTGTAGTGTGACGTGATAGTGGTTTCATGTATAATATCTATAGATCTATATATCTATATTTAATTAATAAAGTATTAATTAAAATGAAAAAGAAAGTAAAAGTAAAAGAAAGAAGAAGAAGAAGAAGAGAATATTTGGGCATTATATACGTACAAGTCAATACTTTGCTAATTTTTTTTTTAATATATGTATGTATTTAAATAATAGTAACAAAGACAGCTTGTAACATATGCACCAATCTTTCTTGATCTGGATCAATAAAGAAAAATAAGCCGAAATAGAAAAAAAGGACTAACGTTTTCCCAGTCTAATCTATTTCCCGTAAAGCGCACAGATCCAAATACACGCACACAAACACATTTATACATTATTTTCAACAAGTAATATCATCAACTCATCCAAGTCGATCTTGACTAACTGTGTCATTAATTACTAAAATCACTGTATATACAAATACAAATACATATGTATATAGGTATCTGAGAAAGTGTAGATATAGAAATAAAAGTAGTTGTGATTGTGGTTGTGGTTGTGGTTGTAGGTATGTGGGTATGTGGGTATGTGGGTGCGGGTACATACCATAACATCTACAAGCCAATATATATATATATATATATATATTTCAGGTGGTTCTCAACCTAACACTCAAATAATGATACCAGTAAAATAAAATAAAATAAAATAATAAAATCGAATTGAATACATAGATTGGCTATGTTAACTAAATTAACAAATTTCATGCAATGCATGCTCACTCTCTGTTTATAGACCGAGTTTACGGATATAGAAAACAAAAAAAAATCACGTATTATCTCAAGAACGACCCTAAATAAAATGGGCTCAAAACCCAAAAAAAAATTGTACAACGATATAGAAAAAGAAGGAATATTTCAAATATACTCTTTTAATAAGAAAAGGATAGTAATGGTTTGTATTTACATGCAATTCGTTGAATAATAATAATAATAATAATAATAATAATAATAGTAGTAGTAGTAATAACAATAATTGATGAATAGGTAAAGATAAAGAGCTAAAAGATAAGGAGATATAGATAAAGATGGATAGTGAGAGTGAGAGGGGGAGGGGATAGAAAATGTGGGGTTAAAGACATAAAACATACAAAAAATATACTATAGAACAGAAAAAAAAAAGGGTAATCAAAAGTAAAGAAACGAATGCAGAGTTTAAAGAATTAAAGAAGAAGAAGAAGAGTAAAAGAAGATGGTTTGTATTTTCATACCTTTTCATCTTCTTTCCCTCCTTCTTTCTCTCTTCTCTTCACCATCTTTCTTCTAGCCAGTCAAGAAGAATAGAAAGGGGAAAAAAAAAGGGGGGGGGGGAAATTTGGGATAATGGATTTTCTTTTCTTGATTGATTGAATGTAGAATGAAACAAGGCAATAAAAAAAATTAAGCTTGGCTCTACGGCCACAAAAGAAGAAGAAAGCAAAGAAAGGAAAACAAAAGAAGTGTTTTTTTTTGAAAGAAAAAAAAAAGAGAAAAGAAATATGAGACGAAATGGACTAGAAGAGGTATAGAAAGGAGAGGTTTGGGTGGTAAGGAATGGGATTGAAAATTGTGTGTTGGATGTTGGATGTTGGATATGATGGATGGAAGGAAAGATGGGAATTTGCTATTTTAGATAATGATCTACAGGCTGACAAAAAGATTGACAGTGTTGTGAATACCGCGACTCTCGAATGCCATCTGAACATCTTCATCAGAATTGATAGTAATATGATCACCGTCCTCATCTTGATACTTGAGTCTCAGCATTTCTTTTGGCTTGAGATTCGCAACCAGCCGGATCTTACGCTCAACTCTCTCCATCAACTCCAAGAAAGAGGCTTCTTGAGGGACAACGATCACATAGATTCCATCATGGTAACTCAATTTGACCTTCACAGATCCAGGGGAACTAGGCATGGTGCGATCAATAGGAGAGTGCTGTTGTGCATGGGATTCTCCGAGACGGGGCGTGGAGGTTGTGGGACGAACGATGTGTAGATTGTGATAGGGTGTACGTGAGCTGATAGGAAGCTGAGGTAAATCATCCCATTGCTGCTGATTGCCACCACTACCAATAGGTGAGTGTGCTGTATTGCTGTTACTATTAGAGTGGGCTTTCTGGATGTTTGGACTGCTCTGAGAGCGCAGGCGGGTCTGTAGTAAAGGAGGTGGGATGGGGTAGATACCGAGACCTGCCGGAGGAACTCCAGGTGCAGCCGAGTGTGACTGACTACGACCAATTGGCGGTGTTTGATGTGTGTAAAGGTGATTTCGACTGTCATCCGCTGAACCAGCGCTCAAACTGTGATCGCCAGCCATAAACTTGGTAGCGATTTCTGCCAGGGGAGAACTACTATCTTCTCCAGTCCGTCGGTGCCACACAGATCCAGCAGACCCACTGCTGCTAGCTGTGGAGACGCGAGAGCTGGTGGGAGACGAAGGAGTTGAAGGAGGGGGAGAAGCAGGAAGACCGTAGTCAAAAGGAGGAGAAGTGCTCAGCAGTCCTGTGGTTGTGCTGGAGCTAGTGCGTGGAAGTGAGGGGATGGAACCAGCAGATGTAGATGCTGGCGTAGAGGGAAGTGGAGGATGACCACGGATATGCTGTGCGTTATTGCTGTTGCTGTTCTCATGAGCTGGTTTAGTTCGGTGGGTAGTGTGATAGGCCTGAGCTGATACTGAATTATTTCGTTGGCGATGGTACTCGTCTTCTTCTTCTGGATCGTATTCCTCTTCGTCTTCGTCGTCTTCGTCATCATCAGAGCCGAAAGGATGTCCACTCAGGTGAGCATTGACCGAGGCATTTGGAGGTGGCATGGACAGAAGATGGGTATTGGGGACATTTGCCTTATGGGTGACCTTGATCTTTAAGAATGTAGCCTCCCATTTCTTCAGCTGCTCTTCGTTGCGGAACCGAAGCGAGAATTGCTCAACCTCTCGTTCTTTGTACTCCACCAAAAGTGACCACAAGCCCGGAGTTGACTTATTGTGGACGCCCAGGATACGACTGGCATAGATTGTGCACTTTGATTGCAGACTTCCGCGTCTCTTCTTTTTGATGGAGAGAGTGGTTCCCTTTGTGAGGATGTTTTTGGATTCCTTGATGTATTTGCACATCAGGAGGGTCTTTTCAAACAAGAAACAGTGGAGCTCTCGGTCGCTTTCATTGATTGACACGATCATCTTGTCTTGAAGAAGCAAGTGTCCATAGGTTTCTATAGCCAGATCCTAAAATAAGAGATGATGATATTAATTATGGATCTTAAGATTGATAACAATGATTATAACAATGAGTATTATTATTATTACTATTATTATTATCATTATATAATTTAAATTGAGATGAGAGATGAAGTGCATTTAATTATAAATTTGATTAATCAATTAGTAATTTGCTTATAAATTCTTTACCTCTAAATCGCATACTCTCCGTTTGAGTTCTTCGACTGCTTGAACGTTTTCATGTTGACGCTGGGTCTCGTTAACTTTGTCAGCAACTCTTCGGATAGCCTCAAGAGCTTGTTCGGTCTCTTGGTAATATGCCCAATCTTTGCTGGTGCTTTTGAGTAGCTGTCCCAAGAGAAGGGGATATTTGCAGATACGCTGTATGGGTTTGATGAGAATCGATGGTAGTTCATAAATTGGGTTCAAGATGTCGGCTAGTTTTTGAAGTTTTGGCGCTTCTTGGACTACCAAGTATTGGGCAGAGAAATAGTTTGCGCAGTAGGGTTCGTATACTGCGAATGCATCTTCCATCTGAGTAAACAAGTATCCTACACGTTGTTCTTCGGGTGATTTCTCGACGATCTCCTCTAATTGGAATAGGAAGCGACGTTGAAAATCGACGAGTGAATTAAGATTGCCAAAGAGATAATGAACACAATCGGACGAAACGATATTTTGGGATTGTAATTCACGCATGTAATTCTACAATTGTGTGTATTGTGTATAATTTAAAGAGCAATATTATTATTATTTTTTATGTATATATATATAAATATACAAAATAGGATGAGTATCAATGATTTCAATTGGTAAGATTTTGTGCATAGAAATATAAATTCAAATAAAAAAATAATAAAGATAAAAATAAAAGGTGCAATATTATTATTATTATTATTATTATTATTATTATTATTAACTATTAGTTAACTGTTACTTTACCTGTAGTAATTCCATGTCCTGGACATATTTGCGCTCCGTTTCTATGAGTTCTAGGATAACTTTGTCACGTGTATCCTTAGGAGCATTAGGATCCGAGTTTCGATGAGAGGAATGGGCAGAGATGATACCCCGCTCTTCCAAGAGAAGAAGAAGTTTGCTGATAGTATTGACAACCTGATTATTGATATATCATATATATGAATTAATAAATAATTATCAGTATGTGCACAAGAAATTACAGTAATTTAAAAGAAAAGAAAAAAAAAATATGAAGAATTGAAAACCAATAGAATTGGTGCGACTACAAAAGAAAATGCCATGGTCTTTCTATGTAGTACGATATAAAGCGTGTGCGAACCCCATTCCGTTTTGCTCACGCCGTTCCCAGCATCAAAAATAATAATAGTAATAGTATTCAATGACATCCTGACTTGTAGCACAATAAAGAGCACAAATACAAGAAGAACAGAAAGAGTAACAATCAAGCAAAGACAATGAAAATAGTAATATACGTACATACGTACATACGTACATACGTACATACATATGCATAGAAATATAGAATTAAAGAAGATGCTATTCTATTGCTTTTAAAGAATATTGCTTTTTATACATCTAATATACTAGCTTAATGTACTTGCCCATACACACATGCACATGCACATGCACATATAAATATCCATATACATATACATATACATGTATGTGTACACAGCATAGAAATAAAATAAAAAATTAAAAAGAAAATTACCTTTACAAATCCATTGGTGTCGTCTTGGTAAAGATCGGAGATGGTAAAGACGTCTTCTTCAGTAAAAGCTAGCTGATTTCGGCAACCCACGAGAAAATGATATATACTCTTTTTGCATGTGTTTAGTGTGCTGTGAGTTGGATCAGCGTCTATATGGAGTGGTGTTTCTGGTGAGAGGACATTGAAGATGGTGCAAAGAGGTGATCCGAGACGGGCCATGGCCCACAATTTAGAAAGTGGATCTCCATTGGTGAGTGTAGGTGTCGAGGGCTCTGATGAGACTATGTTAAGTGCCGTAGTATCCATCTCGAGATAAGACATCATTCCTTCGACTGCAGAAAGTCTATTGAGAACTGAACAGCATGTATGGTAAAGGGAGGTGGTCTGGATTTGTTTTGTGGAATGAGATGGGAGAGGAATGTCGACAACTGAGATGACAGGTAGTGCAGGCAAGGCACCTAGCGAGGGGGTCCTTCGCTTTAAGGCCAAGGCGCTCATTTGTTGTAAAGACAGGCAAGAGAAGTAAAAGTAATAATAAAAAAAAAAGAAGAGGAAAAATAGAAGAATAAGAAATAAGGATTAGAATAAGCAGGAGAATATAATATAAAATAAAAAGGGAAAATTGGAGAGAAATAAAGGACTGAAGATGAATTCTTTAGGTGTAAATGTTAATCAGATTTTAATTTTTTTTTATTTTATTTTATATTTTATTTTATTTTATTTTATTTGGTATTAAATATACATTTATACAAAGTATATATACATATAAAATCTAATTATTTTAACGAAGCAAAAAAAAAAAAGGAGTCTTTATTTAGATGTGGTATTCATTAAAGAGGTAGTCTAAAAGTACACAATTCAATAGAAATTCTAATAGAGCTTAACAAATGGGCCTAATACAAATACAAGCTTTTCTATTATATATATATATATATATATATATATCTTTCTCTCTTGTGATTCATGATCGTTCCATTGTACTTTCTATTGCTGTACCTTGCTTCTGATTGAACAAGAAAAAGGTTGCTGTAAATGTCGTTTTTGTATTTATTTATTTATACATTTTATTTTGGGTTTGTTAAGCACAGTCCAGACAAGCCATTATAAAATAAAATAAAATAAAATAAGTTTTGTATACCCTAATTCAAAAGGGAAACAAAAAATCGATCTTCATTTTGGAAGGGAGAACGGGGGGTTACCCAGGCCTAACCGAGAACTCCGTCCCTGGCAAACCCGATCCTTCACAATCCTCTAGTACTGGACTATTTCCATGTCCTCTTTCTACATATATTCCCCCTTTTTGCTTGTCTGATTCTAGTCAATAGGGTCCCAAGCCCCCATAATCTATTCTACCCAGCCCAATAACACCATACAAGACGCCAATCTTTTTCTTTTCTTTTGAATATCAAACAAATCACAATAAAGCACTCAAAAACCAATCATTTTATTCAAATTTTGCGTAACTTGCATTAATTTTCAAAGATATATATATATTTTATATATATAAAGCAACCCAACCCAACCCAAGCCAAACCAAACCAAACCAAACCAAACCAAAGCAAAATAATCACTAATAGATTATCAATCACTGTACAGTTCTTAATACTGTATATATATATTATTTTATTTTATTTTATTTTAAATATATATATATATAATAATGTAATGTTACACTTATCTTTAAGGGCAGCCAACTAAAATAATAATAGTAATACTAGTAATACTAGTCATAGTAGTCATAGTAATAGCGTTAAGAATAAAGAATACATTTCATTCATACCCTCCATGCTTCAATAAGAATAATAATTGACCTCTTCAATTATCTATAAAAACCATAAGAAAACATCAAAATGTATATATAAAGAAATAAATTATAGAATTTTTTATTATTATTTCCAATCACAACAGTTACGGTTTGTACGGCAATTTATGATTGGACTTTGTAGCTGTTAATTCTCGGTATTTATCACAAGTTACTAATTATATGAACCATAAGAATAAAAACCAATATATTAATATCAAGTAAGTAGTAATGATACCAAAAGATTTATGGACAGCTGATCTTTCTTTCTTTCTTTAAATATTATTATTATAACCATTTCGTTTCTTTACTAAACTTCTTGTACCTAATGGTTTCCTTATCAATTTGGATTTCATACACAGGTTACACTCAAATTACAAAGAGTCCCAAATACATTATAAACTAATCAAAAACACAAACCAGAAAACAATAAAAAATAATAATGTCTGTCTATATTTCCACTTTACACAATAAATTAAAGAATAAATATGTATACAGGTTATATGAAATTCTCATGTTAATTCCATATAATTCTTTCTCTTTCCTTTTATAATAATAATATTAATAATAAGAACATCTTAATAACAGAGATCATAAGGGACCAACGTTTTCTGATGGGACACGACGTTTCCATCTAACCAGACTAATTCATTCTGACTACCTATCCAGGGCCGGGTGTCTCTCTCTAACCCTTCAGGGCTAAATGGCGTGTCCTAAACAATATAAAATATTAAATTCAATTATTAAAGACTTTGTAGCGTAATCTTGTTGAATATTTTACTATTTATTAGCCCTTCTCACGCATTTGAAGTATTTTCTCTTTCTTTCACCTACTTGTATTACCAGAGCTTAAAAGCACCCACATCTCACTTTTTTTCCCCAAAGAACAAAAGAAAGTATTGATACGAATATTCTATATCCTTAGGGACCAGATATAATTAGTCTATGTCAGTAAAAAAAAAAAAAAAAGAAAAAAAGTCGCAACTTGCGGGCTGGGAGAATCGAAATGTCGTGTCCCGTAGGATAGCTGATAATAAATTTATTCTGATCAACGATGGAGCTCACAGGCTCAGGACCACCACTCTCATCAACAACATTTCCATGCCCATCTTCATATAAAAGTATTGGAGTCATGTCAAATTGTTATGTCATTAAAAACACAAAACCCTGAAAAAAAAAGAAGAAAGAATGCTCGTTCTCCTTTTATATTTTTCGAGTGCCAAGATTTCTAAGCAGGCGACGTTGATTCTAAAGATACGACATCCATTACTGAAAATAAGACATTGATTTTGATTGGTCTATTATATAGATTTTAATTGGCTGTGATATTGCTTGTTGGATTCACTGTATAAAATAGAAAATATAATATATATATATATATATATATTATTCGTGAGAAATCCAAGTGGGATTTCACACTTTTTTCATAAATGTATATATGCACGTTTAATTATCGGCATATGCTTCAATGCTGGATCTCCACTCTTTTCCCAGGCGACCAATCGATAATGACCCGGCGAATCCTTGCCCAATATTGTAATTGAACGGTGTATTCCTTTGCGAGCTCATAATCTCCCTTGCCAAATGCTCCCGAGATATGTTGAACAGCCTCACGGTACTTTTCTAATTTAACAATATTAATATTAATATTAATATTAATGTGTACGTACGTACGTACGTATGTGTATGTGTATGTGTATGTAGGGTTTTCTTTTTCTTTTTCTTTTTCTAAACTTACCATCATTAACCTTCTTGAGTCTTGCTACATCTTCCTCAGTCTCTGCCTCCTCCAGTTCCTCACGGAATTCCATTACGTCCATCAAAAGTTCAGGGTCCTGAAGGGATTCCGACTCACTCACCTGCTTACCCTTGAGGGACAGCATATAGTGTGCGCGCACAAGAGGGTCCAACAGTGTATTGTAGGCTTTGTTGATCACAGAAGATTGGGTTTGGGCCAGGGAATATTCGTGCTATTTAAGTTTAACACACAATTCCTTGATCTCCCCCCTCTTTTTTCTTTTCTTTCTTTCTTTCTTTCTTTCCTTTTCTTCCATTGATTATGTAATTTAATTTTACTTGATTAAAAAAGAAATTTACCTTTGATGCCTGAGAATAACTATCTGGGTGTGCCTTTTGCTGCAATCGCAAAAACTTCATTCTCAAGGCTTTGGTGTCTACGTCGAATGTTGGCTCATCACTAATATCATCCACCCACCCACACAAAAAAGGATAAAGAAAAGAGTACATTTATTAATTTGTTTATCATTATCATTACCATTTTTATTCATTCTATCATTTTCTTCTAAACAACCAAGCAAAAAAAAACATGGAAAACTTACTGGTTAGGTCCCTTTCCTACATGGAGTAATCTAAAGAAATTAATGTCAGAAGGCACAGGCTGAATCGCCCCACAATCTTCATTGTCACAATGAAGATCAACATTAGGAACAGGCGCCTCGCACTTCCAACATGTTTTGTGGTTGTCATGATGTGCCGCATACCACATGGGCCGACTGGCAGTTGTCATTGTACGCATCGAAAGCCTGGGATAGGTTATTGGCACACTTTGACCAAGTTTTCTCGAAAGGTTCACCCGGGTGGTGAAAGTACGGGTGCATGCCAATATAATACTTCTTGAACGCAACAGCATTTTCTTTATGTTGTATTAAAGCTTATTGTTTAATAATCCAAAAAAAAAAAAAGATTCAAGCTAAAATATTAGCGGGGTAGTTTTTTTTTCTTCTATATATAATATATTAATCTTTTGGGATTAATGACGCAACAGATGTTTCTCTTATTAGAAAAAAAAAAGAGTGCATATTTTATTCATCAGATACTAATAATAATAATAATAAAGAAGCGCATTTCATACAAGCATTATGGCGCTAAAAAGACGAATAAGAAAAAGGATAAAGAAAAATAAAATAAAATAAAATAAAATAAAAAGATATAAAAAAAATTGTGCCTAAAGACTTGTGCGTTGTTGTTATCCGTGTTGTGTGTGATTGATTGTGTGTATGTGTGTGATTTTTCTTTTTTGGTTATTAATTACTGCTTGCCTTGTTTTTAAACAAGTCATGTGTAGGATTCTTGGAAATTATTGGGTAAAGCGGTTCATCATGTCCTTGATGCGGTTACCAGGAGACTTGGTACGGAGATCTTTGATAGCAGGGGAAGTAGAAGTACGTCCTCCAACCTCAACATGTGCAGGTCCAAAATGCTCAAACTTGTTGCGAAGTTGGGAAATCTCGGGGGTCTGACCACGGAGAGAAGAAGCAGTGTTGGACTCGGCGGAGATCTGCTCAACACTCTTCTCAACCTTGATGGTCTCAGACTGAGTAATTGCAGCAACCTCATCATCATGTACGTCGCTAGATTCCTCCTCATGCTCTTCGTGCTCTTCGTGTTCTTCGTGTTCTTCATGTTCTTCATGCTCTTCATGCTCCTCGTGAGAAGCCTCTGCGCTAAGACTACCCTCAGGAGTAACAGACTCAGTCGCAGTCACAGAAACCTCATCCTCAGTCACAGTATGCTCAGAGTGAGTTTGTTCGTCAATGCTCTCGCCGCTTACACCGTCCTCATCGGTGTGGGTACACGATGTTGTGGTAGTGGTAACAGGGCTAGGAGTTCCTTCTCTCTCCTTTCCAGCAGAGCTGGTGGTTTCGTTACTCAAGTCAGAGTGCCCAGTTTTCTTCACAGAGAGTTTCTTTCCAGTCTTGTCAGCAGCTGGCTTCTCAACCTTGCGAGTTCTTGTTGTAGGCACACCTGTAGTAGAGCGCACAGATGACTTGACAGTAGTTGCACCATGTGCTGGGACGCGTGGTGCTTTTGTTGCAGCAGGTTCAGTGGCCGATGGGGCCTTCTGGAAACACAAATTACACAGTGAGTTATTATTACTATTATTATTATTATCGTTTTTGGAAGAAAGGAATAAAAAAAAGTGCATATACGTAATTGTATTTATATTTACCTTTGCTCCAGTAGCAGGAACACGGCGCACAACACGTTTAGGCGCATCAGTGGATGCCTTGACTTCTTTGTCAGCAGTCGAGACTCGAGTAGTACGAACAGTGGCAACAGGCTTTTTAGCAGCTGAAGCAGTAGCTGACTTTACTGTATCAATAGTGCTGCTGGGACTGGTGCGCTTGGTAGAGCCAGTGGAGGCAACTGAAGAAGCAGTTGGACTCTTTCTCACAATACGGGTGGCCTTGACAGGTGCCTTATTTGCCTCGGCTGCCTCGGCCGCTTGTTTACGAGCACTTGCGGCAGTAGGAGCTGTCAAACGAGACACAAGTGGCTTGGCAACGGGCTTCTTGGCCTTTTCATCCGCCTTTTCCTCTGTCTTGGTAACTGTCTTTTTGGCTAAACCGGCTACACGAGGAACACGAGCCGTTTTTGTGGCGGTAGTACCAGTGGCAGGCTTCTTACCATGTTCGGTATCTTCCGAAGCCTTTGCATGGTGTGCATCACCAACGACACGCTTGGTCACAGTTGCACGAGCAATTCCAGTAGGAGAGGTCTTGTTTCTCAAAGGAGTCTTACCGTGGGGCTTGTCTGCAGAGTCTTCCTTCTTTCCAGCAGAAGAATCATGGGAGGCAGTCAAGCCAGCAGGTCTGGTTTTGTGTACAGCAGTAGTCTTAACAGTAGTGCCATGGGTGCCATGATGAAGAGGAGAGCGGGAAGGAGACTTGGGCTTGATCTCCTTGTTACCATGAGCAACAACAGTCTTCTTCACTGTATGCTTGGGCACTGCGTCTCCATGTTCAGTGTGTTCTTTATGTTCGAGCTTGGTGGCAACTGCTTCCGTGTCTTGCTTCTTAATTTCATTCTCAGTTACTTCTGCCTCAATTTGAACTTCAGAAGTCTCGGCAATAGGTTCTTGATTGTCTTCGACAACTTCTTTGGTGACAGTAGCTTGAATCTGGACAGGCGTGTCATCTTCTTTTGCTTCAGACGTGGCTGCTTCCTTGACCTCAGATTCAATCTTCAAAGCTTCAATCTGGATTTCAGGTGTGACTTCGGCCTTGAGAACTTCTTCCTTGGTTTCTTCCTTGACCTCAGTCTCGGCAACCTTCTCCTCGACTTCAGCCTTGACGGCTTCATTCTTGACCTCAGACTTGATTACTTCATCCTCAGATTCAGCCTTGGTGTCTTCTTTAATTTCAGACTTGATTTCTTCCTTGGTTTCGGCCTTGGAATCCTCTTTGACCTCGGTCTTTGTCTCAGTCTTGGTGGTTTCAATATGAACCTCCGTCACCTCTTCAGCTTTGGAATCATTGGTCTTGCCTTCTTCCTTCTTTTCATCAGCCTTAATTACGTCAGCCTCAATCTGAACTTCTTCAGATTTGGAAGTATCAGACTTTGCCTCGGCCTTGATGTCAACGTCTTCAGACTTGGTTTCATCTTTAGCTTCGGCTTCAACCTTGTCATCCTCCTTGTTAGCTTCATCATCAACTGTTTCAGCACGTGTTTCAACCTTTGCCTCAACTTGCGAGTCAAAGGACTTGTTGATTGCAGCTAACTTGGTGCTCACGCTCTTATTCTTAGAAAGATCAATAGCCTCAAGGTTCTTCTTGGAGGGAACAGCAAAGGCATTCTGGTCAATTTTTTCTTTGAACATGTTGGCTCTTTGTTTCACAGATCCTCCAAGAGACACGCGTGGTTTGTGACTAACTTCAACCTTTGTTTGTGTAGTTTGGAACTCGTGAGCACCGGTGTGTTGATGGACTGGTGCGCGCTGGAAAATGCTGAGCTTTTCCGAGACAGGGGCATGAGTTGCAAGAGCAATGTTTTCAGTGACAACAACGGGAAGAGGAGTAGTGACAGTCTTGG
Source organism: Phycomyces blakesleeanus NRRL 1555(-) (assembly GCF_001638985.1). Lineage (NCBI taxonomy): Eukaryota > Fungi > Mucoromycota > Mucoromycetes > Mucorales > Phycomycetaceae > Phycomyces > Phycomyces blakesleeanus. The sequence continues at coordinate 285,948 of NW_017265169.1, read as the reverse complement.
GGAGAGATTCTTTAATAACATCTGGGACCTCAGTTACAGGTTCATTTCCAGTAGCAGAAATTGTCTCGGCAACATCAGTCTCGGCAACAGTAGTCTCTGCAACATTAGTCTCTGCAACAGAAACTTCTGCAGAAGTAGTCTCGGCAACACTAGTCTCGGCAACAATAGCATTGGAGCTGCTAGTCTCGGTTAGAGTACCATCGGCAACACTAATATCGGTTACAGCGGTCTCTTGCTCGGAAGTCGTTGTGAAATCAGCAGTGTCAACAGTTGCAGTTACAGTAGTAGTCGTGCTCGTAGTTGTAGCAGATGTAAGGATAGAGTCCTCAGTTACAGTAGTTTGCTCGACATTAGAATCAATAGAGGTAGTACTGTCACTTTCGTCAATCTTAGTTTCCTCGGTAACGAGTTTATCGTCTTTAGTAGTCTCAACTTCATGGGAAACAACAGCGGGTGAAGTGATATCAGACATAGGCTTTGGTGAAGAATCCATAACAGAAAGCTCATGAACTTCCTCTTCAGACTCGGTAACCACCTTTGTAGCATCTTCATGTTTGACAACCTCAATATCATTGTGTTCAACCTCGCACACAATTTCTTCTGTAATTCCGGTATCTTCCTTGAATGTCAGGGCATCTTTTTCAATTGATTGAATATCTTCATTTTCGGCATAAGTCTTTTCGACGGTAGCATGCGTATCTTCGACTAATACAACGTTTTTGCTGTGATCAATAATATCTTGAGCCTTGTTGAGGTTGACCTCAGAATCTTCTTTGGCGGACTGAGTCTCTTCAACTACAGAGTGAACTTCTGTATCGACTGTATCAGTTTCATCTTTAATGGCCTTAAGGTCCACCTCGACTGTCAGGGTATCTTCTTTAATAATCTGAGTTTCTTTCTTGTCGTCCTCCAAATCGATTTCAAATACCAAAGTTTCCTCCTTTATTGTTTTGTCTTCTTTTTTAATATCGTCTAGGTTGACTTCAGCAGCAGAAGTATCTTCCTTGGTAACAGATGTCTCTTCATTGGTATCTTTATGAGTAACATCAGCATCGGAGTTTTTCTCGACAGTATTAATGTCTACTTCGACCGTCAAGGTCTGGTCTTTGACAGCTCGGGTATCTTCTTTAATGCTCTTAAGATCAACCTCGATTGTTAAAGTCTCGTCTTCTACGACCTGAGTCGTTTCTTTTGTATCTTCAAGATCAAGCTCAACAGTTACAGTCTCGTCTTCTATAACCTGAGATGATTCTTCTGTATCTTCAAGATCAAGCTCGATTGACGAATAATCATTTTTAGTATCCTTGGCTTCATCAGAATACACCTCGACACTAGAAAGCTCTTCTTTGAGGGTGTTGGTATCTTTTTCGGTATCTTCAGAAACTAGCTCGACGGTATGTGTCTGTTCTTTGATATTCTGGGTCTTTTCCTCTGTAGTCTCAAGATTAAATTCGGCAGTCGAGACTTCTTCGGTAATAACCTGAATCTTTTCCTCATCTCCCTGAACTTCCTTTACAGAGGTCTGAAGTTCAACCTTGACGGGAAAAAATTCTTCGGTGACAATATGAGACTCCACCTTTGTTTGAACGTCGGCTGTCAAAGTCTCTTCAAGAGTGGCGCGAGTGTTTTCTTTGTTGGCCTGGGTCTTTTCTGTCTCAGTCTGGGCTTCTATCTGGATTGTAGAATCATCAGCTGCATTTACAAGAGTCTCTTCTATAACGGCCTGAACTTCTTTTTGCTCAGAATGGGCACCAATGGTTTCAGCAATCGATTTTTCCTCGACAGCATTGACTTCAGTCTGGGTGACGAATTTAACTGTTGAAATCTCTTTCTCAATGGTGTGATGATAATCATCATTTTTGATTATCTGGGTATCTTCTACTGCTGTTTGAATTTCTGTCTTGATTGGCAAAATTTCCTTGACCTTGGTCTGGGCACCTTCCTTGAGTTCCAAAATTTGTTCATCATTAATAGCAACATCTTTTTCGTCATTGTAAACGATTTCGCCTAAAGAAGCGTGGGTCTCTTTTTCTTCAACAGTAAAAGACTTATAGACCTTGGTCTCTGTCATCCCACTGATTGTCTCATCCTCCAGATCTAGCTCAAGCTCCTCAAGCTCCTCAAGCTCCTCAAGCTCCTCAAGCTCCTCAAGCTCCTCTGTTTCTTCATCTAATTCAACCTCGGTTTCTTGGGTGATTGTCTTGGTTGTCAGACTGATGTTTTCAGTATGCTCGACCTGTTTTGTTTCGGATTCGGATTCGAAGGAGAAAATGATGTCGATCTCGCGTTCAGCGCTAGTTAAACAGTCGCTGCCGTGGGCTGCATTATGTAGGCCATCTGTGCCAAAGAGTGCACGAATACTATAAATAGGTTGTTATGAACCACCAAATAGGACAAGAGCCTAAAAGCGCAGGACTTGCCAGTTAGGATCAATCTCGCTTGCTTTCTTGGAGTCTGTTGGGCCCATAAGCTCTCTCCAGGCTTGGACTGCATTTTCCTTCTCAAGCACCATGGCGTAAACAGGGCCACTAATAAGATATAGTTATGTATGAGTTGCTTCTGCATTTCAGAAATAAATAAAAGCACATTCTGCATGCACGCACGCATATATGCAGCAAGATGTGTATGTAAGCAAAGTCTACCGCCATCCCTCGTCAAGATTCTAAAAAAAAGGGTGAATCGTATGTTTACCTGCTCATAAGGTTAACTAAATCATTATAGAAAGGCTTGCTTTCATGCTCGCGATAGAATAGACGGGCCTGGTCTACAGAGAGGTGGATTTCACGTTCTTTGACGATCTTAAATCCAGCGTCAATAATCATGGAAATCATAGCCTCCTGTTTGCATGCAGTTACTGTCACGTCAGGCTTAATCAATGCCAGTGTCTGTTGGACAGCAACAGGCAAGTTGTGAGCCGATTCGACGTGGTCAGAGACCAGTTCAACCTTGTTAATAACTTGAACAGTAACCTCTTGTGCTGTAGACGATTCAACAAGCTCTTCAGGTAAGAGAGCATCGAACGCCTTGATAGTTCTAGTAGCAGATTCTTCTTCTTTTGACACCTCAACAGTGGTGTGGCTGCTTTGAGTATCCTTTGACTTGATACATTCATCCTCCGCTGTAGATTTAGGTTCCTCAATATATTTCTCGGAGGATGACTCGGACTCGGTCCGTGTGTCTTGCAAGGGACCATCGTCTTTGACGGCGACGGCTGGACACTCTTCCAGATCAAGCTTTGGAAGCTGGGGAGTGGTTTTTAGGGTATCCTCAGGAGTATCTACAAAGAAAACCGCGGTAATAAGACAATTGAACTCCTCTGGACCAATAACAATAAGTACCTGTATAAACCTGTGCTGAACCTTGCTCCTGATGATGAGGTGAGTAAGTGTGATTGAGATGACTAATAAAATTATTGGGGCTTACTTTGTTGTAAGCTTCTGGCTCGGTTTGTGTCATTAGGTGGGAATATGTTGCCTATATAAAATTAAGAGAAAAGGAGAAAGAAAGAATAGTAAAAAAAACAAGATTGATTAGACTGGCCAAACAGATTTTGCTAGACCACCCAAATGCAACAATAATAAAGTTTCGTTACTTTCGTGACGTATCACCCTACAGTGTGGCACCACGCGCTGCCATTTTCCAAGGCCAGCTTACCAGCCATCCTTTATACTTTTGTCTTGTGCAATAGAGCAAAATATTTGCCGTTTTATATACACATTATATAAGAAACCTGAAAAGTGTTTATAAGAGGCAATATATATCTACACCTTTAATAACCCAAAGATTCTTTAATAAGGTGGCTGTCCCAATTTTTATTTTTTAAATTTTATTGAAAAACTGATTGATCCTTATTCCTCGTGCCATTTATCTTAAAAACGGAACTATCCAATCAGTTGTCTCCATGTTTATATGTGGTTCGATCCAAGGTATACCAATGGTGACCATAGTATTATTGTTGCCTTTATCAGAACAATCATGGTAAATTGGCAGCTCTTCATTATTATTATTATTAGTATAATTGTTATTGCTATTGTTATTATTTTTATTCATTTATATATATATATATATGTATGTATGTATATTTATATCAAAGACAAACATATATTAAAAAAAGGGTAATCTATCGATTTTTCTGGTAAGGTCCAACGCGTTCGCGCTCTTTTTTGACACGAACATCCATATTACGATCCTTCCAATTACTCTTGCGTAGTTTTATAGGACGGTTTCCAACATATTTTCCTATAAGATATATATATATATATAAAAGTAAGAAATAAGTCGCCTACAGATACCTCTATATATCTTTATGCTCTTACCGTTCATTTCTCTCCACGCCTTTACAAACTCATTAGGATCCTTAAGACTGATAAATCCATAACCTCTGGATTTGCCAGTTCTCTTGTCCCGCACAATGCGAGTACGCTGCAGGCTCGAGTACTTTGAAAATGCTTTAAAAAGTAATTCTTCGGTAACTTCATTACCAAGATCGCCTGCAAAAAGTCTGTAGTCGTTGTCGTCCCAATCAGCTAAACTAGGATCTTCCCACACCTCGCCACCTGCTGCACGGACAAGTGACTTTTTTTTGCCTTTCTTTCGAGCCTCTTCGGCTACCGACGCAGGTGTAGAACTTGCAGGGCGAGGTCCTGTATATCCTGACGTTGATACAGGTAGCATAAATGCGCTTGAAGATGCGTTATTCGCCCCAGTTCCAGCAGAGGGTTGATAAGAAGAAGTGGGTTGATATGAGGAGACAGGTGCGTATTTTCCGACTGGATTAGAGGCTGTAGGTGTAGGATCACTTGCAGCAGCAGCATTAGGATCAACCGAGCCGTAATACTGGGAGTAGTAACTGGGATCGTAGTAGTATTGAGATGCATCGTAGTTGTAACCACTTGCATCAGCTCCCATAGCTGCATAACCATTTGTGCTGTAATCATAGCCTGAATAATATGCTTGGTTAGCATCGTAGTAGGCAGATCCATCGATTCCAGATCCATCTACTCCTCCAGAATTAGCAGCATTAGAGCTAGATTCTCCACTTGGCATTAAAGAAAGGTTTATGTGTAAAGCTTGAACAAAGGCAAGCCAGGCACTGGAGTCTTTCTTTTTACATGCAGATTATACTGTTTTGCGTAAGATTCTCCGCTTCTTAAAAATTGTTTTTCCTTTGCTAAAATAAGTCACGTGAATATATATTTACAGCTGTCAGTTTTGTTATTTATGCATTAAAATTTAGATGGTTTTCGGTTCATTATAGCGATTGTAGTACTGTTTGTGTATGTGTTTTTACTTAAGATTGAGACGAATTAAATGTAATTTTTAGACGTAGAGAAAAGAAGTTGAGATGAAGAATTTTCAGTCTCTTTATAGCCAGATAAATGTTCTTTTTGTAGTACTTTACCTCTAATAACCTGAATCCCAAATGGGAAAACCGTTTTCGATACGCTGATTACATTAGGGGGTTTCACCAGCTTTGGATGTTGACTGTTGGATATAGCGGTAGTTTAAGCACCAGCCAATAATAATAAGTATCGAAAAAAGACTGGTGAAACCCCCTAATGACCCTTGGTTGATATGTTTTCTCTCATATACGTCAAAATTCATATGTACAATACGCTTGATTAGAGTACCCATAAATATAGTGCCTATGCCCAATTTCCTCACAAGTAAGTTAGACTTCTATAATTTGGTATCAAGATAACTACTTTTATATAGATTAATTATGTTTTATTTTTGACTTTGCTTCTATATGAACTTCGCCATCAATCGTACATAAAGTACAAAATTTACAAAATTTCGGCTAAGTCACGACATCTAGAGTATCGAACTATTTTTTTAGATGCTTGGATGCTCGTTTTTCACTTTTTGAAGATTCGTCACAGCCAATCATTTTCCGAATTAAACTACCGCTATATCCAACAGTCAACATTCATAGCTGGTGAAACCCCCTATTGTAGGAATTGGCAGCATTTTTTAGAGCTCCGGGTGCGTAACAAAAAGTTTCCCATGAGTAACTTTTATAGCCAATAACATGCCAGATTTAAGTCTCTTAGTTTTACTTTTTGGCAGGTATGATTTATGAAATTTCAGCTTATTTTTGCATCTAATCCAATAAAATATTCGAAGTATAGAGAATCTATACATTTTTTTAGGTATATCTATTCTTCATAATTGGTTCAACAAATGCACGATGTTTTATATTGGAATTTTATGGTTTTTATTGATCAAAATAATGGAAGTTAAACATAAAGAAGTATGCAAAGAAGAAGTACTAATTTTTATGATATTTGGTAGCAGTTTAAGCTATAAATTTGATATATGATATACGTACATGTATTATTCTCTAAATACTATGGTATTGCTGAAGATATGCATATTGCTTAATTGATTCTTTTTATCAAAGAGTATACCCCTTTTCTGTGTTGATATTGCTACGTCTGATTCCTATTTTGAAAAATCAGAATACAGATTCCCTGTGATTAACTGGATCAATTATTTCTAATGAGCATATGGATAATCTTGACGACCAAACTGTACATTATAAAAATATCTTTTATCAACTTCACTGGCTTATATTTTATCAATACTAGCCTTGATAACTATTAAGCGCGTTTCTTTTAGACATCTTTAACATTTTAGGCCTTTTATCGCTAGGATACAACCAAGGTACCGCTGGTAAGCTATTAGATTTGGATGATTTTATTGTCTTTAATTCCTGTACTGGGTTGAAGAAGTTGGGAAAAGGATGTTTTGCATTGACTGCAAAAATATGGGGGCGTAAAAAGCGGGATATATATAAAAGAGAGAGAAATTGGTGCTTAATTAAAATTCAACTATAAGACACTTTAAACGCTGGAAACTTGCAACAATTCACTAAAATCGTCTTTTTTTTTTCTATAGGGTATTCTTTATTCTTATACTCCCTTTTCTAAGAACCCTATCTCTAAACACTGCCAAAGGGACCTTCTTATTGTCTTCAGTAAACTTTATGTTTCTCTCTTATTTCTTTCTATATCAATAAGAGTCAATATATTAGTGGCATATAGATGCATTTGCTTCGAATAAGATTTTTTTGTTCTTTTGGAAATTGACTTGATTGGGGTAGCTTGAAGAATCTTTGCTCAAAAATTTATTCCTTGCTTTCAATGGATACTTTCTTGAGCAAATCTCGAGAAATCTACAAAAACAGAATAAAAAGGCTCTGATATACAATACTTTTATCGAAGCTGTCCAGCCAGTGTGGACAGACTAAAAGTTCAAAAAAATGGCAAAAAAAGGCAAATGTCTTAATCAATTCTGAGTGGCCAATCTTCTTTTATTATCATTTGGGTTGAGAAGAAGAGCATGGTTTTGATGAAAACTGTGTGCTATAGGGTACAAGGTTTAGAAAAACTCGTATCAGAATATTATAACTTGATGACAGATACGGTATTATAAGCACATTTTTACCCAATATGTACTTTGACTAATTTTGAACATTTTTTGTAAAAAAAGGTGTGGACAGTCATAAATTAGTCTGATTGACTAAGTTAAGGATGAACTTGTTTTACCCTTTTTTTGCCCTTTCTTTCGAACCTTTAGTCTGTCCACACCAATTACATTAAAAACTGAAAAGGGAGAAAAATAATTAAAAAACGAAATGGACTACTTTATCAAATGACATGTCTGTACATGGAAACAGAGAAAATGCATCTTAAATGTAAATGTTGGCAATATTGTCGTATAGTGATCCCTTGATAATTCCAAGGCCAAAAATTATTGTGGAAGTGAAATTAACAAGAATCGTGGAAGTTTAGCCCTGTTTTTAGAAGGGGGTCCGCCAGAACCTTGAAATTATTGAAGAGTGAAATTAAAGGGGATTGAAATTATCGAGGGACGACTGTATTATAAGCTATTATTCTCAGATAACTTCCATATTGAGGCAATAGAGAAGCTGAGACAAGTTCAAGGGAGTAAATTTATTGTAATTGAAGGGTACGTTTTTGAGGTTCATGGTCAATCAAATCCAAGCCTCTAACTTCTTTGGACAAATATAGGTTCACCCAGTTAGGACTACAAAAATCAAAGAATAAGAAAGTACGACAATATTTCTTCACAGCGTTTGAGAATCGTTTGTCTATTTGAAGGAAATACAAGTTGTGTCATAGTACACCGAGAAGCAATGAATTGAGTATTACCCTCTTTTCCTTGAAAAGAGAAATGCATTAGGGCCAGAGATTGAGCACTTTGCTGGATATTGCTAAATATTCTCTGCCGGAACACCTTAAATTAGCGTGGATGGGAGTATAATTAGAAATAAGGCACCGAAAAGCGTTGGCTAATATTACAGTAAACTTGTCTATTGTTTTCAACTTATATGAGATAATAGGCTGTCGTGTGCAAGTCTATAGATGCACATAGAAAATGCTCAAAAATCAGAAAACTTGCCGAGCAATCAGTGATAAATCTTTCATTCAATTGCTCCTTTAGTAAGAAACAGTGAGTATAACGTTATTTATTCAGATCGATGCTGAAAAAAAAACTATATTAATTACTTCTTTTTCTTTTTGAAAAGCTTACCTTTTGATTCATCACTTCAAATAACCATAGTTTATATATGGTTTTTCGAATCATGCTCATGGAATTATATGATAATGCATTTCCACTTTATATAAGGGTTTATCAATTGTTATTTTTACAAAAAAAAAGAGCTTATTTTCTCTCAATAATCCCTACCCAAAGTATGCCGACAAGAATGTATCAGCAATTTTCTTCATTAATAAAAAGGATAAATCAATTCTCTGTTCTGTTTATGCGTAAGTAGTGATGTAGTTCAGAAAATCTTATTTTCAGACACTATATTAATTGTCCTGTGAATAAGTTTTTCTTTTTAAAATATTTTTGAATCTTTATACATTGAGCCGCACTTTTTATGACTGTAATATAAGTTATTAATATTCTTTACTTTTGTGTAGGGTAATTATACTGTGTTTTTTTGGACCCTTTGTTCTTTTTTAGTATGGACGAGAAATAGAGCCGTGCCGTACATTTGATGATACATAAAATTCTAATTAAATTTTGGCTTCAAAGAGAAACATGATGTGAAGTATTGAGGATGTTGAGCAATACTTTACACACTTTATACTCACCGTATTTTTCTCAGGTACTTTTTCTTTTTTTTTTTGAAAAGAAAAGAAAGAAGTTGATTCAATTGTGTTGTAAGAAGAATCAAAATGAAATCAGTTTATATGTATCTCCCTTGATGGTAAGATAACCATAATTAGTAAAGTTATAATGTATTATATCAGCTATAAAAACCCTTGAATATATCCATATATATACGTATATTCATTCAGATATTATATTGTATAAATCATTAAAATAACTATCGATTTAATTCCCTTTTATACCTGTTCGTGTTTGGCACCCATTCAAAGCTTTCGGCATGTTCTTCGTGACTGTCATCCTTGACGACCATGTCTTGGACAGTCTTCATCTCACCACTCTCATATCCTTAAACTCCGCAAAGTTCTCGCTTTTATTTCATCTTTTTTGTAGCTACGTTATCCTTTTATTGTGTATTAACCTTCTCGATTCCAACCGGAAACATTGTAATTAATTTTCAATGGTTCAATACCTCATCGCAGTGTGGGATTACACCGCAGAGGGCGAGTTTGAGCTTTCATTTAAACAAGGAGAAAGAATAAAGCTTCTTGAGAAACACAATGACGACTGGTAATGCTAGGACAATCTGCGTTCCTGCTACAGCGTGCTTATTTGCCAATACCTTTTTTAGGTGGGAAGGTACCGAGGCATTCTCCATTCCAGTCTGGGTTTCCTTACAATGAGCTCTTATTATTTAGGAGAACTGAATGATGAGATTGGATTTTTTCCTGCAAACAGAATTCGGCTAGAAACCGATCAAGACGTTAAACGTAAGAATCGAATTCCCAGGCCATTACTAATGTCCTTGTATAGAAAATTCTGGGCTGGTTAAAGACCAACCTTTGCGGGAAATATCACACGAGGTATTTATTCTTGCATGTAGACTAGCCCCTCATAAATACACTAATTAATCTTATTCAAAACTGACAGCAACAGACATCGCGTGGGGATGTTAGCTTGCCACGAGTTGTTAAATCAGTACACGAGAGTAAAATTACACACCTAAGCCCAGACTACTCATTAACTGGACAACGACCTCAAAGTTTTCCTTTCACAAACCTTGGAATATCTAGCCAACCTTTTGAAAAAGCAACACACTCTTTGGATACTCCGCCTGCATTGGAGTACCGATCGAGGGAGTCCTCTAATAAGGGCCGAGGAATTAGTTTCCATGGAAGTGCAAGTTTCGATCAAGAACCTCTTATTATATCTACCTCTGATGTAGCACCATCAAAAGAACAAGTACAGCAAACATCATACAATTCTGATACACTCCCAGAAGGATGGGAGCATGCTTATGGTGAGTTTGTGTATTTAAAAATAGGCATCAAAACAAAGAAGCAATAGCATGGAAATGTTTGAATATCTTTTATTTTTATTTTTATATAAAAAAAAGACAATGAGGGAACAATTTACTACTTTAATGAACATACCGGGGAGTCTCGCTGGGAAAGACCAGTGAATGTACAAAGTTCCTCTGGTAGTCGAGCCTTTGTCCCAGAAAAAGAAGAAAACGCACTAGCAAGCAAGCTTGACAATATGTTACTCTCACCAACCACCGGAGATGATTTTGGCATGGTGACCAACTTCCAAAAATTAAAACCTTCTGAATTAAAGCAACTGGTAAGCTAAAATTTATTAATAGACATGTGTATATCTCGAATGGAGATTTATATTCTTGTATGGGCACAAGGAATTGGATCAGTTGCACTCAGAATGGATCCGGCACCAAGGATTTGTCCAAATGAAAATGCGAGCTGAGAAGGAAGATGGTGGAAAACTAAGTTCCTGGAAGATGTACTATGCTGTTCTCTCCAATGGATTCTTGTTGTTATACAAAGATAGTTACTCAAAGGGAAAGGTAAATAGATCTCAAATATGGAATATTACAATTATTATCATTATTATTTTTGTAATCGTGGATGTCTTAGAAACCAGCAAAACCATTGGTGCCAGTAGGCGGATTTGATTTGGACTCTTGTCATATAGATCCAGCAAATAAACACGATACCCGAAGAAAGCATGTATTTACAATCACTACTGAGAAGAAAGTCAAGATATATATCCAAGCTTCCCATGAGAAAGAGTTTTCTACTTGGCTGGATACAATCATGCGAGATTTGATTACGAGGAGAGAAGGCCAAAAAGAGGTGACGGGCTTGTGTGCAACTTTTTTTTTCTTTAATTTAACCTATTTTTTTATTGACTAAAATATAGGAGTCTGGTAAGTTCTATAAGCGAAATATTTTTTATTTGGGCCTTTACTAAATAATCATTCACGAGAACACTATAGATATTATTCGATTGTTGAGAATGCTGACATCTGATTCGAACCAACTAAAGGTCAATCGAAAAATGGAAACAGGGAAAGGTATTATAGTGTAGAAATATTACAAGAAATAATCTGATGACAATAAAGCTCAAACAAAGTATACAGAAACAGATGAAAAAGATCGTAGGTATAGAATAAAAACAGATACAGATGATCATCGAGCAAGGCCGAAAAAGATAGGGCATTGGTTCTCAAAGAGTGGTAAGGAAGATGAAAAGCTTGAGGCACAACATGTTGTTGGTCAGACAGAGTCTCCTGCAGGTATGTATATATATATGTGTGTGTGTGTGTGAATTTTTCTTTGGTTAAGTAGCAAATATGTTAACTGTTTATCAATAGGCAACACTGTGTTTGGCGGCTTTCTTCATTTAGATGACAATGGAGAAATACCACGTATACTACGTCAGTGTATCAAAGAGGTGGAAGAAAGAGGTAGCACATTATATAAGAAATGTAACAATTTCTGACCCAAATATATGTAGGATTGGATTCTGTCGGAATTTATCGTATTTCAGGTCCTGCTTCTACCATTCAGAAGTATCGTGCTCAATTCAATCGTAGTAAGACTTAGATCTGTTCGTATATAGTGGAATGTTCATACTAACTAGCTCGACTTAGATGAAGAGGTTCACCTTGAAGAAGAGCACGATATTAATGTGGTAACCGGTTTATTGAAGTTGTACTTTCGTGAATTACGCAACCCACTTCTCACATATGAATATTATGACTGGTTTATTGATGCCGCACGTAAGTACACATTAATATACTACGTATTGAAAAAAAGGACTAACACGAAAATAATCCCACAAAGGAATACCCGATTACGATGAGCGTATGTTCCGGATAAAGTCTATCATACATGTCTTGCCGAAATCAAATTATGTTGTTATGGAGAGTTTGATGCGCCATCTAAACCTAGTTTCATTGCACAGTGAGGCCAATAAGATGGAGACTTCTACCCTCGCACTTATTTTCTCAGTTGGTCTTTTGAGGACAGCTGCCGAAGATCTCAGCAGTATTATGCAAACAGATCTTCAAAGTAAGATTATTGAGGCCGTGATTCAGCAAGTAGACTGGTTCTTTGATGCTGATGAACAAGAGGAAGATCTGGTCCAAGTAGAACCATAACATAAAGAATAAAAGTACAAAGATATAAACACATAGTTTAGTAAAGCAAACAACCAAATAAATGAACAAGAATATCATATTTATCATTAAAGGTGATGTGACGGTCTCATCCAAGCAAATCCGCATCCGTGTCCGCACTAACTTTTATAAACACATATACAAAGAGGGAGTTTCATCCGGAATTTGAAATGGGAGCAAACCCTTTTGTTCTACTTAACATGGGCAATAGTTTCAGTACCCATGAGCTAAAGACTCAGATTGCTCATGACCTTAAAATTGACGTGGCATTTCCATTCTTCCCCGCTGGCCGAAATCAGGGCTCAGCTGCCTGCTGTGTGGTAGGAACATCGAGATTGTTTCACGCTTTTGCCAGGCACCATTCGTATTGAAGACAGCGCATAACCAAATCCCTCATGGCCTTGCCCTAGGTTGATACAGAGTGGATTGAGAAGCTCTCCAGTAAAAAAGACGATGAAGAACTTGTGATTCTTAAGAGTCCGGCATATGCTCGTCATGCTCTTTCTCCCGATGGAAATCCTCAAAAGCAATTGCCTACTGTTAACATTTATGTGAACATGCTTCCCAAGGATCCCTCCAAGCGAAGCGAGTAAGTCATGAATTATTTCTAAAATATATAAATGGAGTATTTTTTCAATGCTGATAGCTGAAATTATTTCTATATTTATTAGCATCCAACTATATCAGTCCAACTCTAATCTAGAGAAAAAGGGCAAAGAGCAGTGTGGATGGCCACTGATAAATTACTTAAGATCGTTATTGGAAGGAAAGGATGCTGATCAAAGGATTGGAGGGTTGGTGGATTCATTTGAGGATTTCGAGTCAATTTTTGGCGAGTCTTTGAGCATTGAAAAAACGCATCAGGTAAATACAACATGAAATCAAAAAACCATCATGGGGAGCTACGTATGAGGAAATCTAACAATCGTGTATTGTCGTACTTCTGTTTTTGTATGCTTTTATATTGTGTAACTATTTGCCCTTTTTACTAAAAAAAAAGCAATTTGTGAATCGTATTCAGAAAATGCTCTGGCCGTGTAGTAGACGTTATAAGGTCATACCACGAGAGGAAGATGGAGCAGATCAACTGGCGTTGCAGGAAATGTCAGAAGATAGTTTAGTCGGAGCTCTTGGCGAACCATTGGAAGCCACCAAACCACTTTACAATGATCCAGCCAATTCAAATTTGCCAGATGTTTTTGCGATTATTGAATCCGAGAACGCATACTATTTTTTGGCTTCCTATCGAGGAACCACTCTACAAGACCTTATTACTTACAATCCAGGTGTGCTTAGCTCAAACTTCAAAAAAGGATTTGTTGTGTACCAATTGCTACGAGCAGTAGCCAGTCTTCATAGCCGAGGAATTCTTCATGGGAGGCAAGTGTTTTCTTTATAGCACATAAAGAAATATATCGTGAAGAAATAGGAATTTATATATTGCCTGTAATTCTATAAAAAGTTTAAGAGCTTCGAATATTTTGGTGGATGAAAATTTGTGGACACAGCTGGCAGGAATGGAGTGTGGTGCAAATCCTATGGATATAGGTAATAACAATCATTGTAAGCAGATATCTTTTCAGTAGGGTTACTCAAAACTGTCAAAATAGATATTGATAGTCTTGTCCATAACGCTCGGGAACCTACTTTAACAAAAGGTAAGTGGATTTATCTTTAGACCTTACGTACCAGAGAAACATAAAAATCATTATTTTTGTTGGTTTATATGATGATAGATGTAAAAGAAGAACCATTGGTTATAAAGTGGGTTCGAGGTGAAATATCCAATTACTCTTATATAATGGCCTTGAATCATCTTGCAGGTAAAGTATCTAATGTTTACTATCGCCTAAAATATCTATTAACTTTTAAGGATGATATAGGTCGAAAAGAAGGTGACCCAAACTTCCATCCCATCTTACCTTGGGTAGTTGACTTCACTGGCACTTCCGTAGAAGATGGATGGAGAGACTTTACAAAGACAAAATTTCGAATGAACAAAGGGGACGAACAGCTTGATTTTACATTCGATGGGCCAGTGCCACATCATATTACGGATATTCTTTCTGATATTACTTACTATGTTTACTTGGCACGTAGAACACCTATACCAGTAGGTTTCTTTTTTATTCTCACAAATTTAAACATGCGGTGATCCTGTTATATATCACTTACAGCTGTAAATTTAATAGGTATTGTGTCAATTTGTACGATCAAAGTATGAACCCAATGAGTATCCTTCTTCCATGCACCGTCTGTACGAGTGGACTCCAGATGAGTGTATCCCCGAATTTTATACTGGTACATAAAATATTACACTACCACTAGCCAAAATATAAAAAGCAGCTAGCTAACTTGATAGCGTACTCTGATGTATAGATCCTACTATTTTCAAGTCGATGCATTCCGATATGCCCGACCTTCAAATACCTTTGTAAGTTATTAATTATTAATTATCGGTAGATATTAATTTCTCAGCAACACAGGTGGGCTGATTCGCCTGAGGACTTTATCAAGAAACACGCAGAGGCACTCGAGAGTGATTATGTGTCTGCAAACCTTCACCACTGGATTGACTTGACCTTTGGAAATAATTTGACAGGTAATCACCATGGTATAAAGTATGCCTTATAACTAGGTATTAAAACCTTCATATCGATAGGCAAAGGGGCAGTAGAGGCAAAGAATGTTGCCCTTCCCTTACTTGCTGGTCAAAACAGTTTTATGAAGCATGGTATTATCCAACTTTTCAAATGCAAGCATCCGCAAAGAGGTTGTAACTGGCACAGTGCAAAAAGGTATTGTTGTATTATTTTACATAATGAGAAATTCTGATTTTTAATAACTTTCAATAGCTCTATGGACTCGCACAGAAACTGTGATTCTGGCCAAACTAGAAATCTCAGTCCTGCACCAGAAATTGCATATAGTGCTAGCGTACCCAGTCAACGTAGCTCTAAAATTCTACGCCATATATCTATATCCCCGCCTTACTCAAACATGCCAGACACACCATCCAACTTGAGTCTTGCTACGCGAGAGAGAGCACCCTCAGTTCACTCTACTACATCTTCGATAGACACCTCCACGTCTATAACAAACCGCAGTATATCAACAGACCCAAACAGTACCATCGGCCTCACATCTGCATTGCGTACTGAGCCCATACGTCTATCACCAGACATGCCCGATGATTTCTTTACAGAAAACCTCACTCATTATGAAGAAACTCTTGCTTTCTCAACAAGATATAACTTTATTAACGAAGCTGATGTCATACTTAACCCTGTCTTACCAGATCCTGGAAAAAGGTTTAGCATTGAACCTCGTGAACCTCATTATGTAGCAACAAACCCTTTCTCAATCGGGACGGCATATGATGTTTATTGTCTTGGAAAGTTGATACAAAGTGTTTTCACTGCTGGAAATACCAAGGTTCTTGATCTTGATGGTGAGCCGTCCCGAACGTTTGCTAGTGGTTATTTTGAAGTTGGGAACGGAGATGTATCTTATGATATTGCGCCTACTGGACGAGTGAATGTGAGTGATATGATACAATATCTGGGCCGTTTATACAAATTTGATTATTATAGGTGTCTTCAAATGTTACAAGTGTTATTTCTGCGTTAATGTCAGAAAACTGGAACGATAGACCAACAGCAAAGGCTGTATTATGTGCTTCATTTCCAGCCATGACCTTGCGTGACCCATCGTGCTCATTTCCATTTCCTGAGCATATTCCGGAAATGTATGAGTATCTTGCGGCGTTTTATCAAGCGTAAGTATATATATATATATATAAAGCATTACGGTATAAGTTGATTAATTCTATTCATATAATTGTACTTTTAGTGAATGGTCCAGAAGGCTTTATTTGGCAGATAAATGGATAGATCGCATTTGTGATTTGGAAGATGAAGTAATACAACAATTGTCAAAAAGGAACCAAAGTTTTACTAAGCAGTTTTCGTTTATTGACAAAATAACAGGCATTCCTTCTAATTCTACCTACATTTACACAACTCTTTACCTACAACGAAACCCGTATCGGTGCCATAAGTCTATTCCCTAAACTTGCTCAAAGACTTGGCCCAGAAAGGGCACGCCAGCATCTTCTCAAGCCTATTATATCTATGTTTGAGGTAGTGGTTATCATTAATGGTTAAATATTAATTAAGGTAGCTTTCTCAAACATGTACTGATATTTTTTATTACTGTCATTTCCTAGACACTACGACCAAAGATACCAAAAATTCTGTTTGACCAGCGAATTATCCAAGAGTTTGTCAAGCGACTTGGGATAGCTACGTTCTTACAGCAAATGTTACCATGTTACTTGGAAGCGTTAGCAATTAACGAAGATCTCACAAAATCTTATGTGGATGATGATGTTAGCGTTGCTACTACACCTGTCGATAATGTCACATCCCCTACTACAGCTGTTCCTGCATCTGTATCCGAGCTTGCTGGCGAAGCTTTAGTATACATTTGTAAGCTACTTGGGCCAGTACTGACTTCGAAGCATATAGTACGCCAGCTTGTTAAGATTGTTTTTAGAGACAATATAGTAAAGTCCGTATTGCTGGAAACAGTAGTACGGATATCGAGCAGCTTTGGAGAGACTTTCACATCTATCCAATATGCTTATTTGATTACTCTGATCGATTCCTACCAGCGTTCTGTTACAAATGCCAAAAACTGTAAAATTGTCTGTAGTATAATCTCACTTCTTGAACAGTTACTGCCGTACATGCAGAATGAGCCATTGGTAACCGAGCTCAAGTCTGGGTTTGTGACAATTCTATATAAGCTTTTGGAACCTTTACCACCGACACAAGAAAACAAAGATATCCCGGAGCAAACCATGCAGTTAAGACTGACTATTAGTATGAGGACAATTGACTACTTGCTCCAAATGGCCTACAAGATCCCTAAGCCAGAATGGGAAGTTATGGTAGGTTGCCATATACCACTGTTGATGAAGATGATAAGATTGTAACATATTAATACCTGGCAAAATAAAATATAGATGGTGCCTATGCTACAGAAATATTTTTCTGGATTTTCTACCAATATAATGAGTGAAGAAGAGCTCGACGGGGAGCTTCCTGACTCTCTTGATGCTCAAAAGAATTATCAGGCAAGTTGTTGTTTTTGTTGTTTTTTAAGAGAAAAAGCTTATATTAGACGATATTTATCTAAAGAATATGCTTGTATAATATTTAGATGATCTATGCTTATTCGCGGTTTTGCGTCATTGTTGGGAAAGAAATAATGCATCGATTAATTCCTACCAGGTTAGCTTTACTTTTAACTTTACTTCCCAATATATATATATATATTACAAAGGCGTTTATTCATATACTTATGTTTTAAAATTGCACCCCAGTGAAGCTATTGAGACAATGATGTTCAATCACTTTTCATCTGGAGAAGCAGTCCCTTTGGAAGTTGTTTCTCTGGAAGAAAAGTCTGTGGTTGCTACCGCGTCTCCTGAGCCTCAACAGAAAAACAGCAGCAAGATTATGGCCTGGATGATGCCCAATAAGAAAAAGAATGGAAATCAAGATAAAGATAACAAGAGTGCTGTTGAAGATCCAGTGGATACAACGGAAACTGAAATGCTCGTAGATTCTTCAAAGTTGTATCAGTACTCAACTAAAGATTTGCATCAGTATGCAACTCTTTCGGGAATCAAGATGGAAAAGGCATCAAGTACCCCAAGTAAGTCCAAGCAGACTATGGATCGGCTCGAACGAACCTTGTCTGTTTCACCAACTTCTGGTTGTGATTGGTCACAACGAATGCCTACAGTAGCTTCCAAGGTTATTGAAAAAGAAGTGTAAGTAAAAACAAACACCCTTTCAAAGGATTTGTTTCATAATATATTCTGAATACAGTAAGACCAAAGTACCTACCAGTGTGCTACCATGGAAAACTAAATGGAAGCCATCCCCAGAGGATAAAAAGTAAGTTGAATTTACACACCTATGAAGAGTGCATCTCTTAAAACTTCTTTTATAGAAACTGGAACCGTTTTTTATCTACAAACTCTGGTATGCTACATCATAGTAGATAAATACTTTGGTATACTGATACTATGTGTGTTTTAGAGGAAATGTCAAAAACAATGCAGTTTTCCTTCAACGACTTAAAATTAAGAGGGTTTGCAGGTATGTTATTCAAACTATATCTATCAGAAAAATATACTCACTTGTTTATACTCAGGTCACACGGCTGCCATTCGAACCATTACTGTAAACGAGCCCTCCAAGGTGTTTGCATCCGGATCTCGGGACCGTACAGTAAAACTTTGGTCTTTAAATGCGCACGAAGGCATTGAAAATTGGGAAACAGATCCTTTCTCCGAGAGTTTGATTACTTATAGTGGTCACCGCAGAGGGGCTGTAAACGATGTTCACTTTTTGTCTGGAGGAAGTAGCAATGGTCTAGGAGATACTGTTGCCAGTTGCGACGGCCATATTCATGTAAGACTAGATTTACACATACAGCGGCCACTAATAACTATCAATTGTTTTTTTACTTTCTTTAGCTTTGGGATCCAGAAACTGGAAAAGCAATCCATCAATTCAGTACTAGCCGTTCTTCCATTGTATCCGTAAAGCCAATTTTTCATTCTAGGAATCTTGTAGGAGGAACAATGGAAGGGAACATTACGTAAGTATATCTGTTTAAAATGAACAAAAAAAAGTTACTTATACAGATAAAAACAACCACTTAACAATAGCTTCTTTGATGTCCATAATCAAACATCATTACACACATGGAAATCGAGCTCGAACATGACTGGTAATATGAATTTCAGCTTTATGTATACTTTTTGGTGTTTTAAATGATATGTTTTAAATAGGAACTATACGGACCATTGCTGTCAACAAAGCGGAGACCTTGATTGCTGTTGCCTATTCGACTGGGGCAATCTCCTTATTAGAATCAAGGACAGGAACCTTGATTGCTAGTTGGAAGGGCGGTGATACAGAAATTACCATGGTAAGCATAGAGATATTTTAATTGAATTATGTTTATTAATTACTTTTGCTGATTGTATTTGTACACAGATCAAATTTTATACAGACGAACTTCTTGTTTCTTGTGCGCCTGCGGATCATATAATCTGCTGTTGGAACGTTAGTCGTTTAGCGCTTGTAAAAACGATTCCTGGTATGTAACCCTGTGGAAAATGAAGGTTGAGTTCTGACTTTATGTCTATTATTATTATTATTATTATTATATATAGCACCACAAGATGTTGCCTCGCTTGATATTTTCAAGGACGAAATTCTCACGATTAACGCTAATAACTCGGTATCATTTATACCCATAAATGATGATGTAAGCAAACTATACTATATTTATAATGAAGAAGGGAAAATATTTCAATACTAAAATACCAAACATGGGTATACAGTTTCAATCGTATTCATCTGCATTCAAGTCCTCGATTATAAAGTCACAAGTGAGCTCATTTGCAATTGTACCGACTGATCAATTGTTACTATTCGGCTGTACAGAAGGAGAAATATTTCTTTACGCATAGTAAAATACTAGCATATGCGATGATTTGATCTTGAATTATATGTATAAATAATTAAACTAATATTATTGTACCTTGCTTATAACAAATAAAAGATATATACTATATATCTTTGAATATTTTCCAAATACCTAAGGATCGCACAAGTATAAATAGTATTCTCGTTAATCTATACATGAATTTATTTTGTCTTTTAAATGTCTTCAGTATAAATATGCTTGTCTTCAAAGTTAAAGTGTGATAATGTACTTTCTGCAGTTTGACTTTGTTAACGTCGAAACGACTTGAATAACTGTAGTAAATAAAGCTCAAAATCTGCCATACAAAAATAAAAATATTAATGATTATAAAGTCAGTCAAATATAAGGCTCACCGAGACGACAAGATCTATATATAAATATGACAGATATTTAATAATATTGCCCTGTAAAAAAGGATAACGAAAAAATCGAAACTGGTCTGATATCTTTGATAAATATGATAATTATTCTCAAATGTTTCATATATTCTATTGAGATTTGATGTTATTATTTTTTGAGTTACTGAAATAAGCACACTTGGGAAAAACCAGTTACGATGTAATTTTTTTTATCTCGTCAATTACTTTATATTGAATCAATACAGTATTTGTTCTGCTTAATATTTAATACCATTTTTTTCATTCTGTAAAAGTATTGATGGTTGTGCCAAGTCATTACACAACCTCGGAAAATAGATAAAAAGCTTAATTTTTGAACGCCTTGTTGGTAATTCAGATATAATTTTATGTGCCACATACTATGTTTTGTAAATCATTATCCAAGAACACAACATTGAGAATAAGATAAAGTATTTTAAGGTTAACACAAAAAAGCAGGTCGATTTGCAACAAAATCTTCAAGGTACTTGTTTCGACTTATTTTAAGTACCAGATTAATCATATTCAAACCATTTGCTGTATTACAGAAGCATTTGACACGATCATAAAAAGAGTTGGTAGATTAATTGACAGACTTCTTTTTTTAGTAGATTCCGGCTTAAAATATTACTTAATAATATTTTGATCTGGTGCTATTTCACCGTAAATTTTGGCTCTTTCAAATAATTCATATATATATATTTAACCAATATTTTCTTGGCAACTATAGTTTTCCAAAGAACATGTTGAGAAGACTGAATAAATATGAGTAAAAATTATAACGTATATGTTTTCGGCGGTTATCTAAATTATATTTTCGTTTACAAATATATCGAAATACAGTAAAAGGCCTTTGCATTTAACTATACCGTTGGATTTCTATTACTATTCTAATTACTGTAAATACACGATTTGTTACTTTTTTTTAAGCCTTTGAACTCTACAGATTAGATATCTTGAGCACAAGTCTTTAATATATCTAAAAAGGTGAAATAATACATCTGAAATTTAATTATGATTCGTCCAGAAATATATAACTGTACAAATTCAAAGTAGAAACACTGTTAAATTAAATTGAGCATTATAGACTTGGTATGAATTATCATTTCTACGGTGTCAGACAAGTGGTAGTTTTATACCTATAAGTATGTCAGAAACATTGTAGAATTATGGGAATCCTATGATTCAAGTGAAAGCTGGGTAAAGGTTGTTGGGAAAAGACCGCCGTGGGAAATGGTTGTGTTACCGGCTTTCTGGTTTGTGCGATTTCAATTTTTTGTTCAGAACATGGGCCGTGTGCAGTCAAATAGAAGGTGGAGTTTGTGTGATGGATGTTTAACAATGAAGCTGATAGGTAATTTCGTATCGTGGAACAGATTGCCACTCCGTACCTGAGTGATAACCAAATCATTATTAGAGACTAGATTATTTATGGGATAAAACAAATATTAATACCCGTGCAACACTGATTAAGTCAGCAACGAGGGAGTCGTGGACATAGGCATCAATATAATATAAGTTCAAATAAATGATGCTGTATAATTTCAAACTATTAATCAGTGTATTTGGTGTTGAGTCCAACGCCCGAATAGTAGAGGTTATGTACTTAAAACTAGCGCAAGGCACTCTGAAAACAATTGACTAGGAAAGGTCGAGGACTGACTTAATTAAAGGTCGGTAGAAGGAGTTATTTATATATATATACCAGCGATAATAATAACTCCAACAAGTGGAAGGAAAGGGGGATAAAAGGAACAGATAGTTTATCGTAGATCTTCTCGGAAGGAAGCTCCTTAAATACAGCCTCTTCAATACTATTCCAATGAGAGAAAATATAAACTCCAAAGACCTCCATATGAGAAAAGGTAGGTTGACTAGGAAATGAGAGGCTAAATACAGTACTTTTGAAATTGAGATATTTAAGATTTGTTTGGACGATTTTTTAAGATTCATGTACAAATAAGTGGATCGTCTCAAAACATTTATCTAGGATAAAAAACCAAATCTTCTTAATCTCAAGTAAAAGTACTTTAGTAAGTCTCAAGAAAAATATTTAGAAAATAGAGTAAGTATAACAAGGAGTTCTATTTGAGATTCTCATCTAAATTAAGAGACTGTGGTAACACAGTTATAGTCTTTAACGAAAGAAGAATATAAAATTCTTAAAACCTTGACAGGTTAGTCAGCAAATATATAGGAGAAGGTGACTATCACAGCTCCCCCCAAAAAAGACTCCTTGGCAGCAAATCTGTCTTGATCTCTGCAAGACATGAAATATTGGTTCACAGCACAATCTGTCAGGCCTCAAAACACGCCATTTCAACACCCACATTGCGCCCTGTGCGTTTGATAACAAATTTGATGCGAGTAAAATCACTTACCAAAAATCCATATAATTTATATCTGACCTAAACATCCATATAGTCTAGCCCGGGATTTTTCTCGGCTATCTTCTTATTGCTGCTTGACTCCTTGAAAGAAGCAAAACCTTGCGGAGGATTACACAGACGTTTTCTTTACATTCAAATTTAAAAGACAGAACACAAAAAAAATTGCTCTAGCAATTACTCTTTCACCCCACACTTGGATACTCCACACGTTCAGCCTGAAAAGAATTATTCACCTTCTTTCTTTTCCTCTTCTTCACTTCATTTCACAATCGCTAAAATGAATGTTGTTGGTGCCTCTGTGTCCGAGGCAAACTATGCCGCACATGAAACCAGAGATATTGTGTTGCCTAATCAGAATGTCCATGTCTCGCAAATCGCAGTGGACGTAAGTTGTAAAAACTGATGTCTAACTGAACAAATATTGATTCCAAGAAATGCAAAAGATTGGAGGGTCACTTGCAAAAATCGTCTACTTCACTTCTTCAACAGAGGAATGCAAAGGAGGTCGATTACATTTTAAGAAATTTGAGACCGACCACATTGATGATTGCATCGATTTTATTGCTGAGCTCATGGATGACGCTCGACATTTGACACCTAGAGGAATTGGACAGGTTCTTAAAGCTACTGGTGGTGGTGCTCATCTATACCATGAGAAGCTTGCCAAAAGATTACCAGGGGTCATAGTTCAGAAGGAAGATGAGATTGAATGTCTCATTACAGGTACCATGATTGGCATGTGTTTTGTGCAGGGTTATTGACATGTCAGGGGTTGTGTAGGACTTTCTTTCTTTCTTACCGAAATTCCCTATGAAGCATTCACATACAACGAGCATGATGTCAATCCAATGCGATTTCAACAAAAGTCTAGCGATATTTACCCTTATATGGTGAGTCTTGTTTTTATTTTTGTGGATCTTTATGGTTATATATTTATACTAAATACATGCCTAATAGATTGTAAATATTGGATCCGGTGTAAGGTAGGAATAATAATTAATATAGTCAATAGAAGGATCGAATACGTGAGATCGTGTATTGACTAGCATATTGTCCTTAGCATTTTAAAGGTGACTGGACCAGGGCCTGATGAATTTTCTCGTATCAGTGGAACCTCGGTAAGATACTACCTTGTTAATAAAGTTGGTATCTAATCAAACAGTATGTATGTGTAGCTGGGCGGTGGTACACTTTGGGGACTTTTGTCGCTCTTGACCAATGCACAATCATTCGACGGTAAGGGTGAATTAAATTGTATAAGGTTTATTATTATTAGTAATGACTAATAGATATGTGCAATATAATAGATATGCTTGAAATATCAAAAGAGGGTGATAATAAGAATGTAGATTTGATGGTTGGTGATATCTATGGCTCAGACTACACAAGGCACGGGTTGAAATCTACTCGAATAGCATCTAGCTTTGGTAAAGTATTCAAAAAAGGCATTCGGCAGAACAAGGACGCTTTCAATCCTGGTGATATATCCAAGAGTCTATTATTCATGGTCAGGTAAAATATGCGATAGTTACAACCGAACGAATATGTATTTAACTAATCTTACTCAATAGTAATAATATCGGGCAGATTGCTTATCTGAATGCACAACAACATGGTTTGAAAAGAATATACTTTGGGGGGTGTTTTATAAGAGGTATTTTTTTTATTAAAAGACCAATTAAATTAATTTATTGATTTATTGATTTATTATTATTTTGCTAAATATTTGTTGTTTTGTTTTGTTTCAGGCCATGCCGTTACAATGAATACACTTTCATACGCTATTGATTTTTGGTCAAAGGGCGAAATGAAAGCCTTATTTTTGCGTCATGAAGGCCATTTGGGAGCAACGGGAGCTGTGAGTGATAATAACAAAAGGCTGTATACTTAATATTATTTGTATTAACCTGCAATCACTCATTAACAGTTCCTCAAACACAAGCCAATTCGCAAGGCAAGACACTCGTTTTCTTACTCTGAAAATTTCTCCCCGGATACCAAGGCTAACAATCCCAGTCGAGTAATTGACGGTTTAGAAGCAACCAACCTAGAACTTAGACCAGATAACCAGAAATAAAGCAGCAATAACAACAATAAAAAAAAACTGTATACAGACTTTTGTGTTTTCTTTTGTAAATCAAAATGCACCTGATTTGATGTGGGTAATACGGTTTTTTTGTGCTTGAGATTGAGACAAATTAGATTCAATTTTTTTAGACATTTTGAGAAAAATCTAAACACGTCTATACTTTTTTGGACGAAATTTACCTTGCAAATTGAGACAATTCGTCCCAATCTCAAGTAAAAACACTAGTCAAAATCCTTCAGTCACATCCCCGACAACCTTAGTTTCCCGCATTCTTTTTAAGCATGCCTTTTTTAATATTTCGGGGTTTCTTTTTTTCTCTCTTCTTCTTCAAGAAACGATGACAAGCACTCTCCAGGTTCCCACCATTGAGATTCAAGGAGCAAACCCTCGTCGTGATTCTCCACGTACTAGACCACGCACCTTCTCTCTCTCGTCTCTCGTGGGAAAAACCCGGAGAGCATACTCTGTCTCATCTGCTTATCCACCCAAGATCCATCCTGCACTAGCACTTCCTGTTCCAAAGTCATCTGGCGATCACTCTCTTTCAGTCCGCGATCATGTATTTGGAGACGTCTGGACTGATCCCCGGCAGTCTTTATGTAGTCCTGCCTCGAACCTGACACCTGCACAGAGACGCAATTCCGTGGCAGCAGCTTCTCGTCGATACGAAGATTTTGAACAAAAAATGGAAGCTGCCCCACTATTTGTGCTTGTGTCGACCTATCTTAATTATCTCGTTTTGATTTTGTTTGGCCATTTACGAGACATTCTTGGAAAGGTCTTTAAGCGTAAGAAGTATGCTCACTTGAGAACAAACGAGGTAATGCATCAAATTAGCACATTCCTGTTAAATCAAAAACCGGAAATTGGCTGATCACCCAAGAACAGGGCTATGCTCCTCTGGTATCTGATTTTGATTCATTTTATACAAGGCGTATGTATTTGCGCATTCGGTAAGGAACAATCTATTACTACAAGTTGAACGATTTCGCTTATATCCATCCAATTGATCCAGTGATTGTTGGAACCGTCCCATTACTGGAGTTCCAACAAGAAAGACCATGATATTGGAAAGAAAGACAACAGATTTTAATGAGACATTCAGGCAAGCAATATAAACGCATCTGCTTATTTATGAGTTCATTCATCGTGTTCAAAGTAAATATTAACACAGTTCATAAAAAAGTTTGACAGGAAGGAAGATTGAGGCTATCAACTTTGCATCATACAATTACCTTGGGTTTGCACAGAACACTGGCCCATGTGCTGATGCAGTCCAAGATGCTGTGCGTGAATATGGCATCAGCACTGCCAATTCACGGTTGGAGGCTGGAACTTCTGATTTACATGTCCAATTGGAAAGAAAAACCGCCCAATTTGTCGGAAAAGAGGATGCAATTATTGTTTCCATGGGATTCGCCACTAACTCAACCACTATCCCTGCCCTGGTGAACAAGGTAAGCAGATAACATTTCATAGAAAGGAATGTGCCTAATATTCAAGTTATAGGGATGTTTGATTATCAGCGACGAATTAAACCATAGTTCAATTGTATTTGGCGCTCGTCTTTCGGGTGCTTCTATCCGTGTATTCAAACACAACAACATGGTTGATCTTCGCGAACTATTGCGTGAGGTGATTTCTCAGGGACAACCCCGAACCCACAGACCTTGGAAAAAGATTATGATTATTGTCGAAGGTTTATATTCCATGGAAGGCTCGATTGTTAATTTACCGGAACTCATTCGCTTGAAACGTGAATTCAAGGTACAGTAATAAATGTATATTTCAAGAGAGGTGTTTACTAACAAATTGGTATAGTTCTATCTCTATATTGATGAAGCCCATTCTATTGGTGCTCTGGGTGAGAATGGAGGCGGTGTTTGTGATTTCTATGGTAAGATATTTGGGAAAACAAGTACAATAAACAAGAAGCTTATATATAATATTCTAGGAATTTCTCCAAAGCACGTAGATTTATTGATGGGTACATTTACAAAATCTTTTGGTGCTGCTGGCGGATACATTGCTGGTGACAAGGTAAAGACAACACGTATATGATTTGACATCACAATCCACTTACACACCATTAGACGGTGATTGACCACTTGAGAGTCCGTAATCATGCCTTTTGTTATGCCGAAACAATGTCTATTCCCATTACTCAGCAAGTACTCACCAGTCTGAGTATCATTCGGTATGTTCTCGTACCATTTTAGATATATTAGAAACAATACAAAAATCTAGATCTATAAGTACTAATATATATTTACTTTAAATAGTGGTGAGGAAGGTACCAATGATGGCCGTGATCGTATCCAGAAGCTGGCAGATAACTCGCGTTATTTTTCAGCAAAGTTACGAGCTCTTGGATTTATCGTATATGGTGATGAAGGCAGCCCTGTTATTCCTCTTCTTCTTTTTAACCCAGCAAAGATATCGTAAGTTGATCAAAGAAAGAGAAATCAAACAATTGACCAATGTATTATTTTGGTATTAAATTGATATTCTAGTGCCTTTTCTCGTGAGGCGCTCAAGCGCGGGATTGCTCTGTGTGTGGTAGGATATCCTGCCACTCCTATCATTAGTTCCCGTGCTCGTTTTTGTGTCTCTTCATCACACACTCGGGAGGATCTGGGTAATTGTTAAATGATTCTTTTCTTTTTATAACTGGAAACCTTTTTCGCTAACCATAATATTTAATGTAAATAGATGATGCTTTGGAGAAGATTAGCGAAATTGGTGATATTCTTATGTTGAAGTTCAAGGAGACTTCATCCTAAGCCCCCTTTTTTAAGAAGAAAAAACCTCGCATCATTCTATATCTTTATTTTTATTATTCAAGTCTATATCGGCCAACTGATCTCTATAGTCAATCATTCACTTCGTATTATTATTTTTCTTTTTTTTGTATTTCATTTCATCATTAAACGACTCTGTCTTTCTTTTTAAGACATCTCTTCCACAGTCACACCTATTTAAAAGACAAAGAAAACCAAAACTGAGGAATCTAAATTAGAATGATCTACCAGATGTTCATTTTCTGTATCTGTGTGTTCCTAATCAGAGTATGTTGGGTTCTATATTCAAAGTTGCCGATTCTTCCAAGAACGAAATCTTGCAAGACCATGATCATATTGGGCTCAGGTAGATTCTCGAAATTCAATGGCATCAATTTACAACCCCATTGCTTCTCATTTTCATAAAACTATACGCAGGCGGTCACACTGGGGAGATGGTTCAATTAATCAAGGGTCTCAATCCAATACGTTACAATCCACGGATCTATGTTGTATCTGAAGAGGACCAGCTGAGCTGCACAAAAGCAAAGGAGCACGAAATGAATATAAAGAGCGAATTTCCCTGTGATATACGTACCATTCCTCGCGCAAGAAGAGTAGGCCAATCATGGTCTACTGTACCATGGAGTGTATTTCGTACCCTGTTAGCTTCCCTCAAGATGATTCTTCTGTCTCCTCCTGATGTTGTAAGTTAAGATATTTTTATTCGCATATAGTAATGCATATGGATATAAATGATAAGTGCGAAAACTTACACCATTGATACTACGACAGATTATATGTAATGGTCCTGGTAGTTGTGTACCTGTTTGTATGGTGGCATACATACCTAGAGTAAGTTATCTAATATGTAAATTAACGTAAACATATATTTGCGTATGTATAAAGTATATTTATATTTATATATTGGCTTGCTTTATGTAGATTTTGGGTATAAAGCCAATACGGATTGTCTATGTAGAATCTCTTGCTCGTGTCAAGACGTTGTCTTTGACTGGAAAAATTTTGTACTTCTTTGCTGATCGTTTTATCGTTCAATGGCCAAACTTAATTCAACGTTATCCAAGAGCAGAATACAAAGGCATCTTGGTTTAACTTTTTCATTTGTTTAAATCCCCGCCTGTGCTGTATTCCAGTCAAGGGAAAAAGAGGGAAGGAACCTCATCACCATGTCTATTCAATACAAAGTCTCTCCTCGTGCTTATGCACTCCCAATCTTGCATGCTGCTAAATACTCATCATCTACTGTGTGCGGTGTGCTCTTGGGAAAGGTAGACGCGCAAGAGGTTGAGGTTGTATCAGCTATCCCATTCTTCCATCACTGGACTGCTTTGACCCCCATGTTGGAGACAGCATTACAGCAGGTATAAAATCTAAACACACGAATACAATCTCATCACTTTTTCTCTGTTACTAGGCTGAAATCTATGCAACTCTTAATGATCTCAAGATTGTTGGTTGGTATCAGGCTAATGAGCACGATGATGACGTGACAGTACACGACAACGCCATCAAGGTGACTGATCTTATCCGTCAGCGCATTCCACAGGCCGTCATCTTTATTGTAAGTCATTAGATAATAATAGATTGATGGAATATTTATTGATGCACGTTTAAATAGGTTGACGATCGCAAAACTGACTCATCGGACAAGAAAGAAAGCTCTATTTTGGTAAAGTAGACCAGACTGTTATCTATAACTGTGATAAAATTGATAATAACCATTATAAATAGCCCTATATATTTAGTGAAAACCAGTGGAGAGCCAACAAGCTCGCATTTACCAAAGAATCAAATTTTGGCTTTACTTATGAAGAAACAGTTCCAAAAGTGCGCGGTTTGTTTAGTACATCAGCTTACAACAAAGTTGTTGATTTTGATGATCATCTGGAAGATGTATCCCTGGATTGGTTTACTTCACCTGAACTGAAAATCTAATAAATATATCGTGTTGGTTATTATCGTTATTTATTTCTAAATTTTATAAGATGTAGCTTCGATAGGCTTATTGGGGAAGGAGAATAAAAAAAGAGAAAAGGCTAGATGTGGGAAATAGAAACTGTCGAATTTCATATTGAGAGTATCAAAAGGAGAAAGCATAGGGGAATGGGGAGGGAAAGGGGGTGGTGTTAACTTTGGAATCCTTTATATGTCTTGCTTTCTTATTTACTCTGCTATATACACAACCCCCTTCGCTTATTTTGTGTTCTCCCTTTCGTTTTATATGGAGAGACTTCCAGTGAATACACCTAAAGTCTTATGGGTGCACTACCTTGACTCTAAATCGTTTATTAAAAAAAAGATTAATATCTATGGGCAATATTCATAAAAGTGGTAAGCAGAGAAAATATTTTCTTTTCTTTTTTCTTTTTCTTTTTAAAAAAAAAGTAGTAATATAAAAAAGAGAGGAGTATTTGCTTTATATATATATTGACTGTATATAATCCGAAAGTGTGGAGCGCATGTCAGATTCAATAAGTTGCATGTCAACCTCCCTCTTTGCTTCAATACCGTTCTTCTTCTCCTTGCATCTCAGAAAACAAACAGTTTACGATGTCAGCTTTTCTTTCGAGTGTGTTGTCGGGTGGGTCTGCAGCGGCATCTCTACTCGCTGCTATTCCAGCTGTATCTGCCGTTCAGACTTCGGCTAGCTCAACCAATACTGCTCAAGATGCGCGCATGAGTCAACACACAGGAATTGATCAGCCAACAACCACCAATTTTCCTACAGCTACGGTAACCAATGCTGCTGTAAGGCCAATTGTTATTTTTATTTTTTTCATCTATTAAAAATCAATATATCAATATATTAATTATTCTTGTAGTCTAAGCCCACAGAGCCTCCCATGCAAGAAACTACTAGAATAACAGAAAAGACGGAAGAAAAGCCTGCCAGGACAAGAGACAGAAACCAATCTGCCGCACCAGACCAAGGGAATAATAAAACAATAGGCCCAGAGATAGATCCTTATTCCAGAAACAATGAATCTGGTCCAAAGCCTAGGCCAAACAAGATGGTCTTTACATCTTCTGGAAAACCTGTGGTTGCCATCACATCGTCTGGCACAAAGATTATTACCTACACATCAACATCATATGTTGTGTTTCCCACCACTATCACAAACACAGACTTCGAGAAGCACCCAAATTACAGATCTCATAACAGATCGGCTGTAGTCGGAGGAGTAATTGGTGTGGTTCTATTGCTTTGCTTGATCGGTAAAATAAAAGAAAAGAAATCGAGACCTACCCTGCATAGACAATTTATGAATCTGACATATTTTTATAAACGATCCCTCTTTATTATTTATTATCTAGTTCTATTGGGATGCTGTATCATTAAACGTAAGAAAAACAAACGAAACAGTGATTTCTATACCAATGCTAAAGGAGATGGGATATTTTATCCTTCTCCTTTGCATGAAAGTCACGGTGATTACATTATGGAAGGAAGCAGTATGAAAAGCGGACGGCCTATGTCTGTAGCCAATTCTTCCTCAACTCCAAAGCAGGTCCGAGCATTTGTTGCCCCTCCACCAATAACACCTATAATGGAAGCAACTGTATATCCATACCAGACAATGCCACCTTCACCAAGTGCACAGAATACATACTATGAAGGCAATGGTATACGTGGATCAGCTTATGGACAATACCCGCTTACTACAGATCATAATTTGCAGCAAAACCTTTACCCAGCTCCCAATTACGATCAGCAATACTACTCTCCTAACGTTGTGGAATATCATTCTGCTGGATATTATCAACCACAACATGATAGTTATACGCCCGGATACACACACAACGTTCCTCATTCCAGAGATTAAAAAGAAAAATGCTTAATATTGTTGCCTTTGAAATGACCAAAGTAACCTATTAGTTCATTTAATTTTATCCTTATTATATCCATATATACTTTATTTGCAAGTATTATGTTTGTCCCTCACTACCTTTTCCCATTTTCTTTTAACAATATTATTTTGTTGAACGCAACAGGAATATATATATGTATGCTATAGATTATAGTCTCACTTATTCTATTTGTAGATTCATAAAAGCTGATACTTAACTTTACTTTATTTTAAAAGAGCAATGAATGTGATCTTTAGGAAATTAGGATATAAAAATGTATAAAACAATGATAACGGTAGATATGAGCAACAAAGGCAAATTTTGAGAGAGAGAGAGAGAGAGAGAGAGAGAGAGAGAAAGAGAAAAGAGGATTCTTGACCAGATATATAGATATATTTTTAGTTTCCGTGTCTTCCATTATTATTTAATGTAAAGAATAAACTAAGAATGCAGACCCAAAACAAGATTGACTGGAGTCCTTCTGAGGGCGAAGGTGAAGAAGACTCAAAAATGCCTATTTGACCCAGGGCGCCAAGATCACTTCCGGGTGGTAAGCTTATAGGATAGTGCCCTTCCGGCTGCTGAGCCGCAGCCGCGGGAGGTGGTATATTATCAGGCTGTGGTAAAGAATTTTCGGCTGTGGTAAGTGGTTTACGTTGTGGACGAGGAGGTGGGATATTATTCTTTGTAGGATCCTGCGCGGGTGATTGTATATTATTAGACTCTTTGTTGATAGGCGATTCAGGTTTCCTTTGTGGTATTTCTTTCGGCTGTACTGCTTCTTCTGCTGTTGGTTTCATTGGTATTGCAGCAGCTGCTACTTTTTCTGTCGGAAGAGGTTGAGGTTGAGACTGGGGTTGGGTAAAAGTATTATCTGCCGGCGTATATTTTATGGTACTGTCATACGATAATATACTTGGGATAATGGATGATACATGACTTAAAATGGTGTTTTCAGAGTAACTATTTTGAACTGCCTGCATTTCATAAACATCCTCTTCATATTGATATGAATTGTCTGGTTCAGTATCCGTGTTTGTATCGACGGCATTATTGAGCGGGAAAGACTGATAATACGTATCCTGCTCTGCCGTATTTGAGGCCCAATTCTGATTTTGGTCACCTACTTCAGGTTCAATACTACCCAAAGAAGGGTATACCAAGCTTGATACTTCTTCGTATTCAGTCAGCGATTTGCGTATATTGCCTTCATTCAATGAGTCTAATACGTTATTACTCTCCCAAGGGTACTCGATGGGTGTATACGAGATCTCTTGTGGGACTTCTGGATGTGTATTACCAATCAATAAAAATTCGCTCTAGCTTCAAAGGCTCGATCCTGTAATGTTTCTACCTTGATACAGTTGAGATTCCTCGGGTTGTGCGTTGTCTGATTGACTAAGTATTGGACCCATGGTATTGTCTACTATAAACTATTAGAAGGTTGATATACGCCTGTTTTATAGATGATATATGTTTGTACATTATATTACCCTCGTTTACTTTCTCGCCTTCACTTATTTTAGTGATAAACTCCATCGTTTCTTGTGTGGATGAAACATCATTCGTCGGATATTGTATAGAGTTTGTGTTATCTGCAAATGTAGTAGCTCCTTGTATAAGCTGTGTAATCGTGTCTTCTGTCGGATAATAATAAGCCATGCTGTGATAGTAGAGTGAAGGTAACAGCAAGAGATAATAATGTTCCGTCTTGGACTTAGCTTTAAAAATATTATCGAACTTGCATTCTAATCTTGTCTAGATTGACTATTATATCTTTTTCATTCCACTATGTCAGTTTATTTGTAAATTAAGGGCACTGACCTTTTTCGCATTGTTTATTAAAGTGTTTTTTTAGCGTAAGACATGAAGTATATAATCGAAGCATTTATTTAATAGCTCTTTGGATTTAAGTGTTGCTTTTGAACAAGGTATTATATAAATGTAGGCCCATTTGCTTTAGGTTTTAATAATCAAATTCAAAAAATAGAACTCTGGTTTTAATTTGATTTGAGCATTTTACAGAAATGAAGTCCAGCAGTTTGATTAACTTATACTTTATACGTTAGCCCTGGTTTACAGATAGACTTCTATACATGTACTTATGTATACGATAAAAAAAAAGAATATAAGTAGTCACTATAAAACTAAATGCCTTTTTGTCAAAATTAAGCATTTTAATTATTATGTTGTTCCACAGCCTTAAACTTTTTTATTATAAAAATAATCAACTTAATTGTAATATAGATATTGAGTAAGTTTACTAGGTAGATAATTCTATTTGACTAGCTTTTCTAAGTCTGATGTGCATAATAATACCAAGAATCCATCATAAAAAATCACCGCTAATTTCTATTGAATCCTGATATAAAATGCAATCAAAACCAAACTCTAAACAGGACAAATCTAATGTAAACCCCGAAATCCCGAAAAGGAACTTGAGTATAAACAGGACCCAATCCGAGCCACCAACTTTCTACATCTCTTCTTCTTCTGAGTGTATGTCTGCACCTTCCCGACTTGCCTCTATAAAAAACCATCTAACGGTAATAGTGCCATACTTTCTGCATCAATCAGATACAAATATGAATAAATTCAAACGTTTAGCCTATGGCCACCGATAAAAAGAGTCCAGTCACTTGCCACGTACTTGTAGCCTCACTTGGTATACCTGGCAAGAATGTGGGCGTGAAGATCGAAAAGCTGGACCAGGGTGAATTCTCTGTACTGTCGACATCGTAAGTCAATTTTATAAACAATCACTTGTATATTAGACAAGTCTAATTTTATGACAGAGTGACGAACGAAGATGGTCGTTGCCCAACTCTTTTGCCTGCTGGGTACAAGGCAGAGAAGGGAATTTACAGAGTCACATTTGAAACAAAGGCATTTTTTGATACTATCAACCAAGAATGCTTCTATCCTTATGTGCAGGTAATATAGCATATGTATTCTGTTGAAAGAACTCAATTAACGTTTTATTATTATTACTATTATTATTTTGAAAACAATAGATCGTGTTTGAGCTCGCAAACCCCGATCAGCATTATCATATCCCTCTTCTGCTTAGCCCTTACTCATACACCACATATCGCGGTAGTTAAATCACTGACGAAAAAAATCACAAATATAGCTTTCTCTGATCAAATTATACCCTTTTCTTCTTTGAAAGTTTTTTTTTTGTATTTTTTTTTGTACTTCTTTGAAAGTAATGGTGTTATCAAACAATAACGATAGAAATAGCGATTATTGGACAGCTGATATTCATTTCTTATTTTTCATTATTTGTTTGAAAAATGTTAAAAATGGTGTGCTGCTACGTATGGATTCTATTAGCCTATACATACAACCTCGGTAACATTTATCTTTACTATAGTGGTTCCTCGATAATTTCAAGGCTCTAGCAGCTCCCATTCTAAAAACAGGGCTAAACTTTCACGATTCTCGTTAATTTCACTTTCACGATATTTTTTGGCCTTGAATCCTTAACGAGGCTGCCAACTTTTTTTTATTGTATACGGGGGTACTTCTAACAAAGCGTGCTTTGACACTCCCTCTACCTTCATCGGGAAATATATATTCCGGCTCATTAATTTCATTTGATAATTTCAAGGCACTTAGTTCCCCCCCCCCCCCCCCCCTTGGCCTTGAAATTATCGAGGGATTACTGTAAACCATACACATCAATAATGTGAAATTTAAAATATTATAAGAATACAAAAACAGAAAGCTGAAAACACAACTATTTATGCTTTAAATATAATATATTCTTTTTTTTATAAAAGGACATAACTAAGCTTAATGGTTTGTTGTAATACATATACTGAATTAAATCTGCTGTATACGTTAAAAGTCCTCATTAATAAGAGACTAATGTATTCCCCTATTCATGATGATCAATTTCACCCATAAATCTTCCGTGAGACTCGGTGCGAACATGTACATACTCTTTACCGCCAAAGCTATGTGTACATAATATAAATACTTGTTTGATAATATTTTCCTAGTACTACTCACCTCTCAAATAAGAACTCAGTCAATAAGTAGTACACATTTCGATTAGCATTGTGGTATCTGATTGAATGGCTACTATCCGTAAAGAACTGTACGCGGTAGTCGTGTATGTTAGCCATAGTGAGTTTATCGATCAAAACGGCCGAGTGTTGAAAATGGACTATATGATAATAACATAAAAATCCCAAAATAAACACATTAAACAATAGCAAGTTTGGCAGCTTCGTAACGTACCATTATCATCTCCAGTTCCATGAATAAGCAAATATTTTGCATTTTCAAAACCTGTCATGTTGTTTACCGCACTATCAATATATCCTTGTGGGTTGAGATCAGGGGTAAGCATGTAACGCTCAGTGTAAACAGAGTCTATAGAATAAAGTCTGTAAGTCATTTTAAAGTTATCTTTTTTTTTAGTCTACACACTTACCATAGAACCGCCAGTCAGTCACAGGTGCAACAGCCATTCCGGCACTAAATACACCATCATTGGCTTCAATAACCTTTGTTGTCATGTATCCACCATAAGACTAAACAAATCCCTGTTAATATTGTGTTTTTCACCCTTTAGAAAGCTTACCCAGCCCCAAATAGCAATTCTTGTGGGGTCAACATAGCCAAGAGTTGCCCAGTGTCTATTCTCCAAAAATATAAGTAAATATAACATGTTTATTCTGCTTGTTTTTTATTTGTATATTTTTACCTTGCAGCATTAACCTGATCTATGGTCTCTAGTTCACCGAGTCTCTTGCGAACATTGACTTTGTAGGCGCGTCCTCTAAATCCAGTACCTCTACCATCAACCTATTAATTATCAAAATATTAACATACTTAATTTCTGTTGTTTTAGCAAGTAGCAATGGTAATACTTACAGTAACAATAATGTAACCGAGTTGGCTAGCAACAAATGTTTGCCAGCTCAACTCAAACCGATGCGAAACTAACTGAGATCCAGGACCCCCATACACATGGAATAATACTGGATATCTCTGAGTGATGTCGAACTTAGGAGGAAGAATCTCCATAGCATTCATGTCTAATGAAAACCAAGTAAATAAACACACACACACACACCTATATGTATAGTTACTATAAATCATTAACATACCAACACCACCACTCATAACAGTATTCATGCGAATGCGAGGTAGCTCATATTCTGCAAGCACACTCTTCAGCAATGTATTGTTTTCCAAAGTCTTTGAGAATAAATTGTCGTCGACCTTCTTGATAGTTGTAGTGGGCACATCAGGTCCAAGGTAATGCTCAAGATAATATCCAAACTTTGGAGAAAATACAATGTTGTATGTAGCATATTCTTCGGGGTTTTCTGGGCATGTTAGGCATTTCTTAGAGCTAAGAGGATCTTCATGGTTCAACTGCACAGTATATAGATGGCGCTCTAGAGACGAGCGCTCTGTGGACATAAAGTGGCTATCCTAGTAGTGTCAATACAGTCACACACACACACACACACATTTAGTCTGTGTTGAACTTACACAAGCTTTCTCTTTGTATCGGTTACAACTGATCCATCGACCACTTCCCATGTACCTTCCGTCAGCCACATTGGAACATTGTTAGGCTCAGTGGCCGTGAAAATAGCCAAGTGCATAAACCCATTGCCATCATCAGCAATATCCATATACTTCAATTGAGTGCTATTGTCAGCCAGAAACACCATGGACTGAGAAGTATCTATCCATCCACCATCTGTTGGCTTGTATTCGCGTGCCTTTGCAACTGTAGATTTGCTAATCACTGAAGATATAGTAACAAGACTAGTAATAGAATGATCTTGAACACGATTCATCTGCTTAAATAAAAGATGTGTACTTGTAGTTGTAGCCCAAGTAACATCTGTAATTAGACGATTATCGTCTTCAAAATCCTTGTGAGTAGAAGTAGTCTTAATGTGGGCGTCATCTGTAGAATTTCTTGTAATCATGACAGATTGGTCGCTTTTCAAAGAGTAAATGTGAAGTGAAACCAAGGGGTTATCTGCACCAGCCTGTATAGTAGCTGTTAGTTGATTCAAATCAGATTCAGATAAGCTATTAAAGTACGTGCCTTTGGATATTTGATTTTCAACTCTTCAGGATACGATGACTCGGAAGCAGTATACAGTGGCATATGGAACTCAGGCACAGAAGTTTCATTGAATCTCAGATAAGCAAGATGAGTAGAGTCAGGAGACCACCAGAGAGCAAAATTAGAGCTAAACACCTCCTCTAAAGTCTCAAATTAGATTTTTTCGGAGACTTAGGATAGTAAAATATTACCTTCATAGACCCAGTCGGGAACACCATTGAATACAGTAGCGGATCCATCGAAAGTAACACGACGATGGGTTGACAGATCAGTAATGTAAAGATCATTGTTCATTACATACGCCTTTTAGAATGAAATTCAGATATTAGCACTAATTGCGATTAGAAGAAGGACGTACCATTTGATGGCCAGTTGGACTCCATGCTGCATAAGATATTTTTGGTATATCAGTGACAGTTGATGTGTTCAACAAAGGAAATAACGATTTGTCGGAATTTTTATAAATATAAATATTTGAATAATACGAATGACGCCATTGCTAGTAAAAAAGATTGAATAAAGAGGTGAGCCACGTTTATTTTATGCGTTTCAGTACTTACGTTGGTGCGATTGGTGCGCAGCATAATATATTGTGCGTCTTGGGATAATTCAAACGAGTTCACATCAAGAAGTCCTTGGCCGACAAACTACCAATTCTTAAGTTTTCTTTTTTTTTTAATTTTTTTTAATAGTTGAACATACAAGGTTATCGGCTTTAACATAGACAGTGCTATTTCCATCTTCAATGGATTCCAGAAGGATATCATTGGTTACAGGGTCTCTATGCGTAAAGATACCATCTCTAGGATCTACAAAAAAAACGTTGAGTATGGGGGTTTATACTAATTTCCTCTTCATACCATTCTCTACCCATACAAGTGAAGGGGTCTGGGGTGTAAAAGTGCCATTGTAAATATCCTCAAAATCAATACGTTTCAATTCTTGTTCTTCATCTTCAAGCGAGAATATGACTAGAGTATATGAGCACAGATATATATCTTTTAGTTCACAATTCTCCAACCTTTGCTCAATTTTCCTAAAGCGACGGTCCATATAATCCAGGCAGTCAGTAACACTGCCAAAAATCCTAAGCATATCCAACTGAAACGCTTCTGTAAACGAGATACATAAATAAGTACAAACTATTTGATAATAAATATTTCTAGAGCGACCTTATTTTTAGGTGATTGGATAACATTCTCAGCATCATCATCAAACAAACGTTGATGAGCTTCGTCATCAGGATTGCCTCTATAAGTTTGAGCATGAACTGGGTCGACATCATCGGCTGGGTCGTCAGCATAAAACCCTTGATTCTGCATCCTAGGTGGATCGATTCAAGTGACAGCTGTTGAAAGAAGAGACTCCCTATCTTCAAACGCACTATCGCGACTGTTTATTCTTATTGCGTCAAAATTCCTCTCGCACTGGGTTATGGTGAGAATAAAGCAACTAGTTTTTTTTTTTGGAAAACTCTAATATGGAGTAAATCTCCAAACAAAGACAAATCGAAAAATCCTCGTGTCACATATTTTATTACTGTGTCTTTCCAAGCTCTTGTTTCTTTTGGTAAGAGCGCTCGGCACGGTAGATGATACCATCTAAAAGGCTGGCTACTGTAAATATACCCCCAATAATAGCGCACACACTTGTTAAGAAACTAGCTAAAGACTTGCGGTGCTCTGAGTAAATCACTAGCATCGGAGAAAAATCCATCATGAAAAACACGCCTATTCGAAACAAATAAACATAAATACAGTATAACATTTAGAGGTATTTTTCTTTCTTATACCTGGAAGACCGCCCGATGACTGTTCTCTAAGATTACGTTCCTGTCTACTGACAGAATATTGATATGTATTGAAGCTATCTCCTGAAAGGTAGTCAAACTTAGTTGGGACAATCTTAAGGAAGTATTGATACATCATTGCAGC
This sequence comes from Phycomyces blakesleeanus NRRL 1555(-), assembly GCF_001638985.1. Classification (NCBI taxonomy): domain Eukaryota; kingdom Fungi; phylum Mucoromycota; class Mucoromycetes; order Mucorales; family Phycomycetaceae; genus Phycomyces; species Phycomyces blakesleeanus. The sequence continues at coordinate 246,202 of NW_017265169.1, read as the reverse complement.
TAAGATAAACAAAGATAATAAAATAATAAAGTCAGATGCAATACTTTGAATTTGGACAGGTAGACTATCGTGTTGGATCTTCTCAATTAACTCACATTCACTATTTCCCCACGAAGTATTGTCTAACGGATTAGTGAGAGAATCTACAGGAGTACGTTTGTGTTTGCGAGCACTAAGGTCCTGGTCACCAAACTGAAGTGAATGTAACTTATGGGAGAAATCATGATTGGAAGCCAGGTAGGGTCTGACATCATGTACGTGAGCAGAACCATGAGCAAATGCTCTTCCGGGTGAGAAATGGAAATTTCCTCGTACTTTGTTCACCAAAAGTGCTCCATGAATATTGCAGCCTTCTTGCGACTGAGCCTCCAACTTCTCACGCCAGCCCTCTCTAACGCACTATATAAGGTTCCTTTTATGTCAATTAAAGTCGCGTAGATTAAGTGTATGTCTACCTGCTCAGCTTTATCGGGATTAAGCTTCCAGCCCATATCTGTGTATGCTTTCTGGACCTGCTCACATGTATTACAGCATGGCTCAGAAACTCCATTTGGATTGGCACCATAACAGGGGCCACAATATCCGTCTGTAGGCTGACTCAGTGAGTTCTGAATTGAATCACTGGGATCTTAATCAATGAAAGTACTGGATTAGATTGTGAATTGAATATGAATAGCAATCATACTTTTGGCCTTTTCTTTCTCAATCTCATTTCCTTGCTTGTCCAGACGGACCTTGAATACATCATGCTCATAACCGCTAATATGCTCACCACTTTCGTCCATTACATCCAAGCTAAGCACTATTAATATATTATCTTAGTAGTCAAATAATTTACAGGGAATTTTCCATTAAGAGGATACTTACGGTAGCAAGGAAGATTAGGAAAGGTGGCATTGAATGTAATGGACATTCTTTGCTAACATTGTAGCTATAAGCTAAAACTGAACTGCACAGCTGTCTAAACCCAGTTACTCACCGACTTGCCACCATCCACAATGATCTCCGGGTCCATTGTAGGAGAAAGAAAACGTGATATCTCAAAGATGAGAAGGATTGCAATCACAAACCCACTAACGATTGTCACTATATACACCTGTCAGGAACCATATTTTGACGGTTTGAAAAACGTACCTGCTGCACCCGATGCAGTCCTGATGCGAAAGTCATCCAGTGTTTTTGCATATGCATCTAATCGTCGAAATCGCTGAAGGAACGACCTGGAAAGCATGATGAGCGCTGACAATGATGTGAAAGGGGGAGGGGAGGGGAGGGAGAAAGATCTGCAATAGTAGAAAGACCAGTGCAAAGGGACTGTTTTTTTATTATATATGTCTATATTTTCACAATTAATTGATCCTCTTTTGAGTGTCACCAGACTTCCCAAGTTTAATAAAATGCTTCTTACAAACAGTTAATTCATCAATTCTGAATATGTTTTTCAAATATTTATTAGTACGTTTTTGCCCAAAAAATTATTATCAAATTAGCAAATGATTGTTTTTCGGGTTAGACGATGCTTTGTGAAGATACAATATATGTATCATAAAAATATATTCTTTAGCTTTATGGATGATATATAATTTGAGTATTCTAAATGAAAAATGAGGCTGTCTTCACTTGTATCTCTAGGGTATTCATATTTTGTTCTAAGTCAAGTCAAGTGTTATTTTGTGAATACGTCTTTTAAGTAATTTAAGGGTTTTCCAATAGAATACAATTTAGAAAATATAAAAGTAGTTTTCTGTATTCTGAATAAATGTTGTCTTGTCTTGAGCTATTGCTTTGTATAAAAGGTATACATAATAAAATACCTATCTTATTAGTATATTTACAAATAAAGAATATACAGTATTTAATCGAATAACTGATATATAAAGGCTTTTGTGTATGTATATTAAATATTACGAAAAATAATATATCTAGAGATAGATAAACTGATTTGAACAAATTATTGTCAAACATAGACAACTTGTATTTTTTATAAACCCTTTGATTGATTCAAACATCAGTATGAAATGAAAATAGCGGAGTCAAATATCCACTATGAGTATACGTTTTTTTTTCGTATTTTTTTTTAACCTGTAATTTTTGTTATTTAATCTTACTCCCATTTTGATTGGTTGAAATGTTTGTAAATTCTTGCAATCTTTACTTTTGGTGGGGAACACTATTCTTGTTCGGCCTTGGACAAAGAGCAATACTTCATGTTTAAAAAGTAAATGATTAGCACATTTTTTTTAAAAAAAGTATTGCGCCTTACGTGTTACAATTCAGGTTCAGTTTCTCGGAGAACATTGCGGGCCAGTCCCAGCTTAAGTCCTCAGTGCAACGCTCCATTCGCACAAAGTTATCGGAGCAGTACCCCATGCTGGAACCAATTCTTGATGAGTTAATGCCCAAGAAGACACCCATTATCCAGATCAAAGGGTAAATATATACAAATACAATTTACAAAGACTGTACTTGCTGAGATCTGACGCGTCTATTAATTAGTCACGAACACATTACATTTTTATCTGTCAATGGCAAGATTCTCTTCTTCCAGCACTTTGATGGCCCATTCTTCCCTACCGTAAAGCTTTTGCACAAGTGTGAGTATAGAGACTACTTGCTGCTATATTCTTACTTATTTGATTTGACGCAGATCCCGATATTCTTCCCAAATTGCAGGTTGATAGAGGTGCTATTAAATTTGTGCTGTCAGGTGCCAACATTATGTGTCCTGGTTTGACATCCAAAGGTGCACGTATGGATGTTGATCTTCCCAAAGATGCCGTGGTTGCTGTTATGGCTGAGGGTAAGGAACATGCACTGGCTGTTGGTCTCCTCAAGATGAGCACGGAGGAAATGTAAGTTTCGATTATTTCTGTTAATATGACAACAATAGAGACTAGTATTAAACATAAATTAATTTCTTACTTTTCTTTTTAGTCGTCGTGTAAACAAGGGAATTGGATGTGATAATATCCATTATTTAACCGACACTCTCTGGAAGGAAACCGTAGATTATTAAACAAATAATGCTTGTATTTCTTTATCAATAAAGTACAATTCGACATTTCTTATTCAGGGTTTTGCTTAATTTCAGCCCCGCACCTAGTCACATACAATACAACACTTTTGTTGTAAAGAATCAAGACATTCGTCATGCCATTGCAACAAGACGACGATCGCATGCACATGCTTGCTGATGAAGAGGACCAAGGGTACACTTTATGCTTTAATCTGTCATTTTATTCCCACTCTTATTCTCGTCCCTGCTCATATTCTATCTTATATCACTGTTTCTCTTGATATGCATATATATATACATATATATATATATACATATAAGTCCTTTTTTATCTCGCACACAGCATGGGCTGACAAAGACAGAAATAATCCAGGGCATGGCAAACAGATTCATGTATTCTCGATTTTATATTATACTCTACCTAGGCCTTGGTCTTCTTAGTTTAAGCACTATTATCCTGGTAAGATTGTCAAAAGCCGAAAATGCTTATCAGAATGAAGATCTCACGCTTATTCATCATAGTCCATCAATGAGACATGGTAAACATTTAAATATACAGCGTAATTGTAGATAATTCTCGATCATACTAGTTATTTATTTCTGGTGCACAAAAAGCCCTTCGCCACTTTTTATTGTTTTCGAGGCGATTGTAAATGTAGCAATGATTCTCGAGGTTGTCGTCCGTTTGGTGGCTCTCCGTCGCGTAAGTGAGGTTTCCCGATAACAATTATGTTCTGCTAACCACTATAGACAACAGGCCTATTGGAAATCAATTTGGAATATAGTAGACACTGTCTTAGTGATTCTGTGTGCTGTTACTTTGGTGGTACTTGCGTCTGGATGTTCTGCAGGAGAACGTAGTGAGGCTATCTTTGACACCATCCTTCTGGTCATTCGTAATTGCTTCCAGTTTACACGTTTGTTTATGATGGTTCGCAAGTGAGTACAAATGATACTATTATTAGCCTGTCACCTAATTAACATATCTTTCTCTAGGAACAAAAACTCTATTAATGCACGCTCGGCTCGTATCGACTTTACAGATTTGCCTGATCACACCCGTGAGCCCTCTGTTGAATTTAGTGCTCTGGATCGTGATCGTGGTATCGAAAGCTTCCTTGGGGAAGGCTCAGACTTGGAACATGAACATTTTTAAACAAACCACAACTTCACATAATAACCTTCAAAGAAGAGCACCAATCCAAAGATACACAAATACACGATATACTCTTATATATAAATATAAATATATATAGAGAAAACTTGATGGTTCAAATTATTTTTCAAAAAAAAAAATAGAAAACAAGAAATTTATTTGGCAATTTCTGCAGCGTAAACCTCTGCCAACTTGCCGTCCTTGTGTGCCTGTTCAAATCTCTTACGGAGAGCCTCCAGCTCGGGGAGAGCTTTGTTCTTAACAATAAGATCATCAAGAGCAAGGAGCTGTCTGTCGATATCGGAGGGAGTTGCGGGGCTAGCAGCTGGCATACCGTAGTTGTTATCCTTAATCAAAGCCTTGAGAGTCTTCTTCTCTTTCTTGATGGCACGCTTGATAGACTCCTTATCTTTCTTGGCATTGGCAGCAGCATCCTTAGCATCTGCCTCGGCCTTTTCCTTGGCAAGCTTATCCTCTTCAGCCTTACGGGCGGCTTCTTCAGCAGCAGCCTTATCAGCAGCAGCCTTAGCATCCTTCTTGGCATTTCTACGCTTCTTCTCCTCAGCCTTGAAAAGGGCAATACGAGGATCAATGTTCAAGCAAGTATCAACAAGTTTGCGGAGGCGGGCATTGTCCTCCTTCTTAAGCTGAGCGCGCTGGGCACGGTTCTTCTTCTCCTGGTAACGCTTGTCATCACGACTATTATTTATATTAGTCCCGACTCTAGATAATCTTAGCGATGCATTAACTTACTTATCGGCACCTTCAGCACCTTCCTTGTCAAGCCACTCGAAAGATCTCCATGAGTCAAAGTTATACCAGAAGTCGTAGAAGCCTTCGACCTCCTCCTTGGTTGATTCCTCATTACCGAAAGAAGGAACTGGCTGCTTGTTGGAGAAACGAGCTTCGCGAGCAAATACAGCTGCCCACTGCTTGTAGAAGTTGGGTCCAGACTTGCTGGCAGGGATAGCATCATCAAAGTGGGCCATGCCGAAATCGACAGAATCGTACTGGCGACGGCTGACGGGGTTCATCAAAGTATCAAAGGCCTTAGCAATACACTTGAAGAAAGAATCGTCGTTCTTGTCGGCCTTCTTATCAGGATGGTGAAGGAGGACCATGCGGCGATGAGCCTTCTTGATCTGGTCTTCAGTAGCCTTATATCTGAGCTTGGTCAAACCCAAAACTGCATAGTTATCCTGGGTCTATATTTTTTTAATTGAAAATTTAAGAATAAGAATTTGCATGTATATATGTATGTGCCTTTGATTCTAGCAAATATAATTACCTTCCATTGGGTAGGGTCATTGTTAACAGTAGTGGAATCAACATCCTCATAGACAAAGTCGACCTTCTCCTCTTCAACAACTTGGCTAGCCTTTTCTTCGGCCTGGTGAATTTCGTCCTCAGAGAAAGTACGGTTGTTTCTCTTTCTACGGGCGTGGGCAAGGAAGTGCTGTCCAACGGGTTCGAGAAGACGAGCCTGGGTGGCTATAACAACAAATACATTTAAATTGAATTGATTGGATTGATTGGAACTAATTTAATATTTTTGTCAAATCTTACCAGTGATGGGAGCATGGGCAACAAAGGCCTGATCAGCCTTGTACGAAGCGGGGGGAGGGGGCAGCAAGAAGTCGAGTGTGAGGGACATGGTGGATATAACAAACAAAGCTATACTCTCTGCGAGAATCTTTAAAAAAAAAACTTTTTCCTTAGAATACCAGTCACGCTTTACCTGGAACCCATTATTGGGATTATGAATTAGAAATTATCGTAGGCCAATACGTTTATAAATTGCTTCAAAACAAAAACTTGACAACTTTTTAATAGGAAGATAGTTTTAAGGTATAAGTATTAAAAGACTTCGGTAAAAATAAGGTTCCAACAAATTCATTCAGTATAAAGTAAAAATTACCTTTGGTATACACATAATACTCCTAAACCTAAGTAGTTGATTTTAGTGGTGAATATAGCGCCATTGCCTTTTTTATACACTTCTTTACAAATTTAGACATTTTGAAATCTATGGATATCTCAATGAATATTTCTTTTTTATTAGTTATAAAAGCACTGACCTGGCTTTATTAACCTTTTACACATTTTTGTTTAATAAAAAATGAAAGAAATTAATAATTTTTCAGCTGTTTTTATGAGTAAAAGTGGGTACCGAAAATGAACTTTTGGTCCAAGTAACCTAAATTTCAGTGTTTAATGCTTTTCGAAAGTGAAAAAATAAGATATTTTGTTCAATGTTTGAGAGATCGGAATCAAACAAATTTTGAATTATAGGTTATTATAGGACGCACCAGGTTGCTTAAAAGTAAGCTGGTAACTTTATTTTTACTTTCGCGGTAATAGGTCAATATATTGTGTATATTACTGCCTGGATGAAACAATTTTTTTCTACACGCATATGGGAGTCTAGATGCTTTAGTAAATATTATTTTTCTGTTGCTTCTAATAACGTGGTGTTAAAGGTCTTTGTATATATATATATATTATTTAAAGACAAACATTAGCCCCCATTAGTTTAATTGAGAGATATAGGAAAAGTATCTTTTTTTTAACGCTTGTGAGTAATTAATATTACATAGCTAATACAAAATATATTCTCGCTCTAGTTACTCAGGGCATCTCCAACAGTCACTTTTATCTTAACTTTCATGTCGAATTTAATATTTTAGTTAAACATGGAACCCCCAACAGCTTAATTTATTTTATTTTAAGAAAAATTTACGGTTCTAAATTTCATCTCCCTGCTAAATTTGACAGAGATCTAAAAGTTTTAACTGAAAAGGCTCTCAATCATTCTACACTAAATAGTTTAGTTAAATGTCTTTCAATTTTATTAAGGGTAGTGTAGTTTAAAGTAAATAACGCACAATATTTTCTATTCATAAATTATTTAGACATTCTATTAACACCAACATGTATACTTAGTATGATAAAAGTCAAAAAAAAAAGATGTGAATAATGTATGGCAAGTGTGTAGTCACTTTCATCAATTCTTTCTGTGAGTATTGATTCGGTATTGATACTATAAATATATAATGTTCCATTAAAATAATACGTGAATTTTGTATATCTAGTGAATTTTATAATGTAGTAAAATATTTGCTTGTTTTTAGCACTGTGGCAGCGAGATGTTAATGTTGCAAAAAATATGATGACGGTTGCTTTGCCAACTTGGTAAGGAACCCATCGACCAACTGCTTTCCAGGGATCTGATAAAGGCAAGGAAGTAGCAGTCAGCTACAATAACAACAACAATAATAGCAACATTACAATCACTGTAACGTAAACAGGCTGTCTCTGAGACATTTAGACAATTACAGATAAAATGTCTGAATAAATTTCTACTTTGTCTAAATTTCATTCAAGTTCTGTCCACAAAAGATAAGCAAATGCCTAGAAATTAATTTTGATTCGTCTAAAATATTTCTTAATTTGTCTCAATCTCAAGTAGAAAAACTGTGTTCAGAGGATAAACAGGTATACTTACTGCTTTTATTTTTGCTTTATAGCTATTTCTTAATATCATTTTGAAATATATCTAGGGGTTTTTTTTTAGTAATTATTGGGTCCCTTTTGTGTCTACTTGTGCAAGCAAAAGAAAAAGACATCGGGTTCTTGAACAAAAAAACGCACAGGCCACTCTAGAGTAACTCACAAATCGGCGTTATAGATACTTGTACTCCACTTTTAGAGTTATTGCTACACCGATCAATACCGAGCCTTTCCTTGCTTCGTTGCTTCTTTGCTTCACTTTGAAGAGTCGCTTTTATAAGTACTTAGATTGAATATTATTAGCTGTTCTTTCTGTCGTAGAGCAGTTACACAACCCCACCAAAAAAGAAGAAATATATATATATATATAGCTTCATCACGTTTTCTCTGACGTGAGCGTCAGGCCTGACAAAAAGCGCAGTCCTAAACTTTAATCGCAGATGAAAAATTTTCTGTTACATAGTATAGACCCCCTCCAACGCGCGTCGCTTGTTTTCTCCTTGAGCAACAACAGTCCCGGTTTCATAGTGAGGCGTCTCTTGCGACCGTTGCAGGGAGATTCTTCCATGCTACAAGCATCGGAAAGTGAAATTTGTTACTCGCCAGCTCAGTTAATTCTGAGAAGTCGTGGGGCATGGTCTCTTTTCATTTTTGGAAGGACTACTGTGTACATCGCATCGCCATTGTGGAATCATGATGCTGGGGGGAGGGAGGTCTAACCTGTGGTGAGATGTGCTGGCTCTTCACTGCTAACCTGATTGAACTCTTTAACGGCCGACGGTGAAGCTACTGGTAGTCGAATGAGCTGGACCTTATCACCTAGTGGTAAGTTCTCTGGCGAGTTCGCACCCACATTACTCGGTGACGAGATGTGGGGCTGGATGAACGGGTGCTTTCCGTTGGTTTGCCACCATTCCAGCACCTCCTTCGCTACCAAGTCAGGTTTACGTCCTGAAGGAGATTGAGCCGCGTAATGCGGGGACAAAGAACTTGGTGTCATGCTTTTTATTTTTTTACTCATGTAAAAGAACATTAAGTGAAATTAAATCAAATGGAATAGTTTCTTTACGTATATATTTAAATAAATAAATAAAGTCTTTCTTAGCTATTGTTAACTTTAATGAAAAAAACACGCTTTTAAACCTTTTTCTCTTTACTTGATTGATGTCAATGTTGTAATTAGGTGGACTCATTTATAAGCAGAAATTAATCTATACAAATAAACATAAAAAGAAATAAAATACTATTTGTATATTCTTAAGTTGTATCGATAGCCGTGTTTAACTGTAGAAGCTGTTTTTGCATATAAAGTATATAAATGACATAATAATTTTTGAGAATGCCGATGGCGTGAATTGTATATGATTGACCTTGGCTAATTCGGACGGGCATTATTAATGACATGCATTGTATTGAGAGATGAGAAAGAATAAAGAAATGGGTGTTTGAAAGTGAGACAGAGAAGACGTGTTGCGCATTTAATACACAAGCGATGTCCCTATTGTATTTACACAGATTGTGCACAAAAAAAGTTCAATTTGGATGTATTTATGAAATAATAACCATTATTTTATAATCCTTTTGTACTTTGAATATCAGTGAATGCTTGTTGCTCTATTTGTTATTACATACACACATGCACAATTATATTCACAGTGCAAAATATGATTTGAATTTAAATAAAAAGGGTGAACAAGTCATGGATGCCAAAAAACAGGCATATTTTTGTAGTGAATTGAATAGCATAGAATAGAGTGAAAATATACATATATTGATAGAAGAAAAAAGCTTTTGTACATATATGCCGTATTTGAATTAATAAAATTGATTCTCGAAAGTTTAAACCTAAAAATTGTCTCGTTTTGGTAACATTTACTGAAAAATACACTTACAGTCAAAGCTCGATTTAGTAATACTTTTGGGAGAAGCCAAATTGTATTACTATTACTAAATCAAATGTATTTTTTCTTACTCCGCATATGTTTTTTAGCAATATTGCAGATTTGCTCTATGTGACTGCGAATAAAAGTGCTGAAAAAAATATTACTAAATCGCGATTATTACTAAATCAAATATTACTAAATCAAGCTTTGACTGTAATAGAAAACTTTCTTTATCTATATATTAAAAGCTATCAATGCTTCCCCACCAACAATTGTCTTATTTAATCGTCTTAAAGCAAATCAACTCAAATAAAAGAACTGATTCAGTTATATTATTATTGTAAAGCAAGGAAACAACGGACATTACCACTTTTTCTGTCATTAAAATCTTAAATATTCTTATATCCAATAATCAATACAAAGAAAGAAATAAAGGAACACTGGAGGATTGTATATTATTGTGTATTATTTTATTGAAATATATAGTGTAACAGTACAAAAATCATGCTTTGATTCTTGTATAATATCCAGAGATTACCCAGTAACACGTTCTTTTTAAGGCTTGAATCTGATCAGGTTCTGTTGTTTCCATAATTAAGTTTTTTCCAAATAGACTAGCCTTCTGTTTGGTAGTACTCATAACTAGTTTTCGAAGGATCTTTTGCTTTACTAGAGTATTCAGCAAGTCTTGAATCTCTGTGCGAACCAATACGTGTTTGAAAAAACGTTCTATGTTGGCTTCCGTAATTCCAGGCTTATTAATAATGAGATCAGTAACAGCACCAACACAACCATTCCACACAGACTCGGTTCTTGTTCCATTGACATCATTCCATATGCGCAAGTTGACAACACCTTTTACCGCTAAAGATTCATATTTACTAGAATTTTCCTCATTGTCTCCCTTATTTCGGAATGCAGTACTTGGTATTACCACCCATTGATCAAGACATGTGGTTAAAACAAGTCGATATGCCTCATAGCCAACATAAGCTACCAAAGGAGGGCTATGTTCAGTCATGATATGGATAGCCTTACGGATGTCCGAGTCCTGGATTTTTTGGCGTAATGGTATGACATTCTATTATTCAAAAGAAAATGAGTAAAATGTGTTCTTCTACATATATATATACTTTTCTCTGTGTGTGTGTGTACATGTGAGCCTTACTTTGATTTCAAGGATAGATAAGCCATCGTGTTTTGCGAGAGAAAGAGCAGCCACAATATCGTCGATAAGAGTCTGTAAGCAGTTATTCATGTGTTTTAAATTATTGTATGCGGATTCAAAAGCATCTTGAGTAAGAAGTATCGCAGTAGAATTGTACTCGACATGCTCTGGTATATTTTCTTGTTCCTGATGCTGATGAGTCTTGACCATAATATCAAAGTCAAGTCGTGCTGAATCTAAACAAATAAACTTGCGAAGTTTAATAGCAGTTCTCTCTCTCTTTTTTTAAGAAAAATAACAAGATGTATTGACGTACCAACAGAACGGCTCGAATGGAAATTTAATGAAGGTCGTTTCGAAAATTCCTCAAAGTCTTTTATAGAAAATACAAGCTGTTTCTAAAGTGTTATTTTTGTGCTTTATTTTTTTAGCTTTCGTTTATAAAAATTACCTTTCCATCGGAAAATTGATCCAACAAGCATCCCATTATACCACTGTTGAGATAGGTAGGGGATACTTCAAGGCCTTTATTTTGGAGCATGTGATTAAAGTACTCTCGTGCTTTCTGGTAATAATTATGTGGGAATGTTCCACTCATGCGACGTGTAAAGCTAATTATTTAAAATGTAAGGTTTTATATAATATATTAATCGTGTAAATCTCAATACTTTACCGGTCAGATATACCAAAAAGTGTACCTGGAAGCTTACGGAAATTTGTTGACTTGAGCCTAGCTACAATTCCTTCTATTCTTTGTTCTGTTGCTACCAATGCTGAAAGTCCTCGGGGCATCTGGTTCATTATGGCATATACATAAAAAGTATCGTAGTACTCCTCCGGTGTAAGCAGCACCATCTATTATAGATTAAATGGTAGGAAACCATAATATATATATTAGCATGTGATAATATGAGCTGTTAACTAAACTCACTTTGTGGAAACCCTTCAAAAACATTATTTGCCTTTGTTTGATATTCGTTTCTGTGGGATGGTCTGTAAGGACAGTATCCCAGCCATTTTTATCCGAAAATTTCGCAGTACATGTGACTGAGCAGATTATATCTTGTCTAGACTTCCTGCTGACTGCCCTGTGATAGTTGTCTTCTAAGAAAACCTTTTCATCGAGCTTTGATATTTTGGGGAAGTTGACTCCTTCAATAGGTTTGCAGGGCAAATTCAAAGAATTGGTAGGTAAATTGTTTCTGTAAAACATAATGAGTAAAATTATATATAATTAATATCACACTTTAAATTTCAATTTAAATCTTACTCTGATATATCCCTAGATCTTTCGAGGAAATAAATAAGCTCGTCTGAAATACCAAAAGTCTGCTTTGAAATACCCTCTGGGAGTTCCTTAATTCTGCCGGTTGCAACGCCTTCTTCATAAAGTATTTTCCACAATTTCATCATATTAAATATCTTTCTCTGATAAGATGGGATTAATATAATTTTTGAAAAACGTCCGCGCATCTTGTGTCTGTTCCGCTCCGGAAAGAATGGTACTGCCAGAGTCCACCGCATACGGTCATTCTCAGACCGATGTTTAAGAATAACATAACAGTAAACGAGCAGCTCATCTTCATCTTCACTCCAAGGGATACGATTGAAAGCAGGTCTATCAGTATATTCCTTAAAATCGGCTAACAATCATGTACATATGTAAAAGTTAATAATGTCATGTTTAAACATAGTAATAATCTTTTACCTTCTCCAACAACGGGGGTTTCGTCAGCAGTATCATGGTACAAACCCATAGGTTGGCTTCCAGTGTCAGTTGTAATATCACCATCACCTTTACTAATGGCTCTCTTCGCCATGCGAATAGCACCTGTAGAATAAACGCGTCTTTTAAACGGCTGGGTTGTGCGAAGTGTGATATTTGGGTTTTCACTAAACATTTTGGAGCGGCTCCTTTTCTTGCCACGTATATCGGTGCCATTTTCTCGTTCAATTACTCGCAAAAACTTCTTTTCGGTTTTTCTTACGAAAGCTTGCTCTATTTTTCTGAAGTAGCCTTGAATTATGGGATTTTCAAGTCCGAGTTTCCTTGCAATTTTCTTACAAAGTGGGACATTTCTTAAAGGTGTCATTCCGTTTTTTGGGTTTATATAGGCATTAAGGGCTGTCCTCTGTGCATCCGTAAACATAAAAGTTGTACTCCAGTTTTTCGCCGATATTAGTGAGAGAATACGAGCTTTATCCTCCTCAGATAAGTTAACTTTACTGAAATCTGGTCGTTCATTCTCGATTTTGTTACAAATATACTGGAGATCACTCCAATAGACATGTATATCACCTGCATCACGAATTTCATAATGGTGTATAGTGCGTCGCTCCGGATCCATAAGGTCGAATGTTGACACATGATCAAGCACGATATAAGAAGTTTCATCAGATACAATTTGGTTCGGTGGTAGGTCAAGTTTATCTGCACCCCCGGGTGCTCTCTTGATTAGATTTAGCCACTCTAGAACTTCTAAGAGGGTACAAATGCGACGCCTGAGCCTGTTTTTATCCGAGAAAATAATTAGACGGATGTTTTTCGGGAGGTTAAGGATCTTCACACTTTTGTTTTTAGGATTTTTTATGAACTCTCTCATTTCATTGTCTGTTTGAAAGAATCCAATAAGCGTAAAGTAATCTGCCAACGTCATTTGTTCGACAATTGCTCTGATTGAGATCCACCGAGTTTTAGAATCGACCCCCGGTAAGTTTCTTTCAAAAATCTCGATAAAGAACTGGTGGAGTAATTTGCACCTAATGTTCTTGGCACACATGTAGCCAAGTTGCATACCAATGATCATCCAATTTCCGTAAGAGCCTGTTGAGGGTCTATGAGTAGAAATCTCATCGGCATTTGAGTTATTGATGTTTTGCTTCATATTCGTAATCTTCTTTTCGATCTCCTTAACTTCGACCGAATTGTTGTTTTTGGCTTTTTCAAGATCTTTCTCCATTCGTCCTAGGCGTTCTGTAAGACGCTCTACTGGTTTTTCAATCTTTTCGAATTTCTTTATAGAGTATGTTCCAGGGTAAACAAAATGGTCTTTGTTCCAGATGGAAGTATAACTCTTTAACTCAGGGCCATCCAGGTCTAACCCTTTGCGGTAAAAAACGCCTCTCTTCATGATTGCTCCGCTCATGAGAGTGGTAGAAATTTCCTTCGTTTCGACCAACCCGTCTTTGTGAAGTTCTTTAGCAGTTCTCCATATAGTTTTCAGGCAAATTGTTTTTGAGGGGTTTATTTCGCCGAATAGTTCGGTAAACTTATCACAGTATAGATTTCTGAATGCGTGATTACGTACATAGATTGGGCATTCCTCCAAAAGAGCCATAAAAACCTTTTTACGCTGTTCCAAATAGTAGTTGACCTGCATTTCTTTTTTGGACAGTCTATTATGTGGTTCTCTTAAGTGAGGAGAAGACTTTTTTCTTTTTTTCTTTTGGTGTTCAGAAGAATTTGAAGGTTCTTCTTTTCCAGAGACATTTGCAATCTCACTTTCTGGGAATTCAGAAGCACTACTGTACGGACTGTCTTCTGTAGAACTAAGTCTTTTTCTGATTTCTGGTATTACGTTGATCATGTCTTCATCAGGGGTTTCTGGACCAGGTTTCCCGGTATGCTTCTTTATATCCGATGGCTTTGTAGATATACTCTTTTCTGCTTCTTCCGCATTAATCGATTGGATTCGGTCATTTGTTGCTTCTTGTTGGGGTTTGTACTGTGACTTAACAGGAGCAGTTACTACCTTTGACGAGTCCTTTTGTAAGTGCTCGATGATTGGTTCAGTCACTGAATCATGCGAAGGATTTTGGGCTGATTCAACAAGTGGATAAGTTGTTGTCTTTGGTAAAATGGCTGGTGTTTTCTTAAGAGGTGCCTTCGAAAAGAAGTCGGATATTTTACTAGTACTTTCGAACAGTCTTTTTGAAGATCGAGTAGGGACAGAGATAGGTTTATCGGCTTGCTTAGTTTGAAGTGTCGTTCTTGACCTTGTTTTTCTTGGTGCTTTTTTATCCAACATTTTTTTAGCAGCGGTATTGTCTATCGGTATTTTACCCACACCGCCTTTAATGACATTGACTTTATTGGAATTTTCTAGAAGGTTGGTAAGATCGACAGATTGTCTGTCAACGTCTGGACTCGAATGACTTGTAGCTTGCCCTGATTCTAATCCATTTTGAGTATTTTCCACAAAGGAGGATTCCTTATTATCCAAAATTGCAGTAGTCACAGGCTTAGTAGCAGCCTTTTTTTCTGTTTTATCCTTCAATACCAATAATACAGATTCTTGAGATTTCGGCGTAAGGATGTTGATTGGTTCTGTAACCGAATCATCAGGATGAACAGATCCACGAGTATCCTGGGTGCTACGTTTGGGATATCTAGATTTCTCTTGGGGCTTAAGATGAAGCACAGATTCCAGATCTGGATTATTCATCCCTATGTCATTGCCCGAATTGCAAGAAAGTGCCTTGTTGGTTGGAACGACTGCTACATCAGAAGGCTCGGAATTAAAAGTTTCTTCAACACTTGTTTCTCGAAGTAGAGTGTTGCTTGCTAATATAGAGCTTCTAGTATTTCGTTTGGGTAAAGCAGGTTTAGTCTCATTCGGCTGAGTGATATTCCTAGTACGTTTCTGCCTTGGATTTGGGGTTTCATTCGGATTATTTTCTTCACTTGATTTCTCGGCTGAACGTTTTGAAGGTGTTTTTGTTGCTTTTTTGAGGTTTGAAGGTACATAAGCATTACTTTCTGGTTCGAGATGTGATATACGTGCCGAATTTTCTTTATGAATGTCGACCTCAGCATGTTTTTGCTGAGACTGAGTATTTTTGGAAAGTGTTATCTTTTTACTAGACGTCGTAGAGTTTAATTGATTTCCCGAGTTCCTTGTAGCTGGAATCTTAGATCGAATAGATAAGTAATCGAATTCGACCATGTCGCTGTCAGTGAAAGGGGATGGGATATGGAATTCATCGTCAATATCAATGTTATCAATGACTTTCTTATAAGCAGTGTACGTATAATAACGGTACTGTCTGTTACGTCCTTTGGATTCAAGATGCCGATATGCAGCGTATGATTCTTTTCCTACTCCATCTAGATTGACAAGTTTGTCCATGATTCGAGTAAATGGAGAAGTATTTTCACAGCCAATTTCTTTGGCAATATCCTATAGTAAGTATAAGAAAGAGAACCCCAACAAAGCATTGCTAATGTCACTTGCCTTTTGAGTGACACCTTTTGTACCGGATTTACGCAGGACCATTATTATTTGATGTTCGAGAGTTACATCTCGTAATAGTTTGGTTGAATATGGAGTACATGCTTTTGCCTTTATAACCGGAAGTTCGATACAGTGCCTTTGTTCGCATTTAATGTTTTTAGATGATATATAATTAGGGCGGGATTCTTTTTCTATGTTGCGTATGATTAGATATATTATAGTATATACATATATACATATATTAAAGTTTACCGTCTTGATTCTTGGGAAGTTTTACGGATTGATTATTTTTACTCTTTGATGTATCCCGAAAGTTGAGTTTTTGTAAATGTCCTTTCAAGCAAAATGTATCAATAGCACGATTTAACCAGTTTTGGACACTTGTATTATTTAAATTGAAGTCCTAAATTACAATGAAAAGTTATAATTGTGATATAGTTAGTTAATTGCCTTACCAGACTACTAAGAATCTCGTTGCTGGATATAGAGTCATTTGGAGCTTTGTTTAGTAAATCGATAATTTTGGAAAGTAAAAGTTCGTGCGAGTAAGCAATCCCAAGTCTGTTTGTGTTGTAGGCACAGCAGCTATCCACTGTTTCCGCAGAAGTTTCTTTCGCTACTCCGTCGTTACGCTTAGCAGGTTTACCAAAGCGAACATGAGTATACAAATTGAGATTTGCGCCATTTAATGTAGAAACATTCCGGAAACTAAATTTATTTTGATCAATGCCTGATATTTATACAATATAGCTCTAAATTATAATTTCTTACATTGCACCTTTTTGTTCCAATACTCTCAAATATTGTCCAGTGGCACGAGAGTCGAATTTAAGCAAATCAGCCAATGTATGCTGACTAACTCCATTGTGCCGGGATTGTATAATTACTTTTAGAGCAGCTATTGTATTATTTGACAATAAAGGGCCAGGCTAAAGAGAGGGATATTAGATGATGTTTTTACAATTGTTATAATGCAATTTACTTACAGGCACATCTTTAAACAATTCCTTATTTTGAATTTCTTTTTTGGCAACAGCATACAAGCGTGATCCAAATAAGTTTAAGACTTGATTATACTCCAATTTTGCAATATTAGGGATAAGTATATAGCTGTTTGGTACATCCGGGATCCTCTGGAATTAATGATTGTGAATATGTATTGTTGAAAATTGTTTCATTTTAAGTGTACCTCAATCGTATTAGAGTTTTTTTCGTTCTTTGGATGGCTTAGGGATTCTTTCTCTTTCTCATTTTTGGATTCTGACTGTGTCCATGAAGAAGAGATTTCAGATTCATTTCTTTCCGAGGCCGAAGATTTCAATTTTGCTAATTGTGATGGGCTAGCTTCAAGCGATGATTTATCTGACAGATCATCGTCAATTCGTTCAAAGAACTGCAAGTCTTTAAGAAGTCTCAAGAAACGCCATACATAATTCTGATATGCTAAATCGATTTGTGGATGTGCAAATTTATCTTCGCTATGCTCAGATATTTCTTGGCTTGTGATTGTTTCTACATATGTCCAAATACTTCCAATTGAGGAACCTGAAATGAAATTAAATAAGGGTTTGTTTATCACTGCAAAAAAAAGGAAGAGTCGATCTTTAAGGAAATCTTGCCTTGGTCTCCATCAATAGCAATCTCCTTTTTTAGTTTAATTAAGATTGTGTCTAGCATGGCTAATGGAAAAGTGATCCAATCGAAAACGCAAATGAAAAAAGTAACTCGAATAGCTCAAATAAGTGTAGCAATTGGAATACAAGCACACTGTATGACGTCACAAAAGCTGTTAAAACAATGTTTCACTCTCTTATACTATATATGTTTTATAAGACAAGAAGAAAATAAGTTGATTGATAGAACACCTTAGGATGAATGTCAGCCGATTTTTGGAGTATACGCATATGTATTGACATGTATTGAATCTGACATTAAACGCATAAAATGATCTCTTTTCATTTCATATATGATGTGAATATATTAT
The DNA here is from genome assembly GCF_001638985.1 of Phycomyces blakesleeanus NRRL 1555(-). Lineage (NCBI taxonomy): Eukaryota > Fungi > Mucoromycota > Mucoromycetes > Mucorales > Phycomycetaceae > Phycomyces > Phycomyces blakesleeanus. The sequence continues at coordinate 228,251 of NW_017265169.1, read as the reverse complement.
GGAAATATTTCAAAATACAGAAAACAATCATTGGGAATATTAAATGACTTCTTCAGAACAATTCAAGTTAAAGAAGAGGACTAAAAATCTATACTTCAATAAATGATACTCAGCCCAAGACCCTTTGGTTACATGTGTTTCTATTCTGGGAAATGGACATTTGACAAAAAATCAAAAATAATAGTATTAACAATAATAAGTACGGATAACACTATACTTCGTTTTTGAGAGATTTCGTGTGAATCGGTAGGGGTGGTTCTTAATAACCATAGTAGATATACATTAAGTGTATGATCCCGCCTTTGGATTTCCTTCTAAATTAAATGAAGATATTTTATACTTCATCTTTCACATAAATGTCCAAAATACAGTTCATCTGCTTTTTCCACTGATTTTGTCCTTCATTAAACAATTTTCCACGCACCATTGTGCACTCCGACAAAATAAAACACTGTCCTTTCCCCAGAAATACACCTCTTTTTGGACACACCATATTTCTTTTCCTTTTGCAGAACTTTATCTTAAAGCTAAATAACTTATATCAAGAAATGAAATAACCACATTTCCCTCAAAAAGATGTGAATTGTCAGAGCTTGAGTGTGGCGGTATTATTTGGATATATAAAACCAAAAACACCCCAATTGAGATTGCAAACGACATGGGTATCCCTCGAACGACAATCAACACCACCATAAAACGTCGGGAAGAGGCTAGTACTGCAAAAACAAATACCAGGCCTAGAAGTTCAAAGAAACTCAGTGTCACAGACGTTACAAATCTTTGCTTTCGAGTGAGAGCCCTTTTGAAAGTTATGCATATCATCAAAGGAATCTGACAGCTGTCGGCGTCATCATCTGTAGAGATACAGTTATTCAATACCTAAGGACCAAAGGCTTTGGGTATTCTACCCCTGTTTCGAAGCCAAATTTAACCCACAAACAGAAGAAGAATCGGTTGCTTTGGGCCAGAGCTAGAGCCATTTTTGGGACCGAGGACATGAGTACCACGTTTCGGTCAAATGAGTCGAGGTTTATGCTGAAGGGAAATGATTCTGATCCAGCCATAATTCGTAAGCAAGGGTAGAGACACCAGGAACATCTACACTAACAACAAAGAAGTATTGAAAGGATTCCGTAATGGCGTGGGGTTGTTTCTAGGGTGATAGTCTTGAACCATTATCGTTTCTCGAAGGGTCTGTAGACCAAGTCACATATTACCATTGTTTGTCTAAGGACTTCAATCCCTGGTATATGAAATTGAATGATGAAATGGACACCATGTTCCCATTCCAAGAAGATGGTACCAGTTCCCATACTGGGTCTTACACGACGTGCTGGAAAAACCGTTGGGAAATTAAACGCTTTGACTACTGCTCATTACAAAGTCCAGATCTGAACCCAATTGAGCATGTTTGGAATGCCATAAAAGCCAATTTTCAAGAGCTCAAGGCTTGCATTCTTCAGGAGTGGGAGAAACTTGATCTAGCAGGTCTTCTTCGTACTCTTGTAGCGAGTATGCCAGATAGAGTCCAGGCTGGGATAGAAGCTCGTGGTGACCACACCACATATCAAATTCTATTTTTTTACTTTCATAAAACATATATCTATATCCATAATAAAACGAAGTTTCACTCTATTTGATCGAGTTCTTTAGAATATATAACGGGGGTACTCAGTCAAGTTGTTCGAACAATCTTAAAATTCAGAAAGCAATATTACTGGGTTACAGTTTTAATAGTGGCAAACAAAATTTGTACGTCTTTTTGGAGGAACAGATATCGAACAAATTTTGGTCGAAAAACCCGTAAAATCAGTGAATTTATCGTGGAGAAAAAGAAAACACTGTTAGAGTCTTTATCAAAAAGTACAGATGAGCCTATTAAAGATATTTTAGAAGTAATCGAAGAGGAGGTTGATGTAAAGTTGGAGAAGATAGCTGCCGTAAAGGAGCTTGAACAAACCCTTAAATCCATTAAATACATACACAAGGTTGACAATGTATTGCACAATCAGAGTCTTTTAATAAAATCCTGAGCTTTTTCCTGGCCCCATACAAAAAAAACAATGCATTTCCAGAATTTGAGTCAAAGGAAAGAACACTTTGCCTCTTCGAGAGTCTAGGTGCATATGGGTTCAAATAAGAAAGCAGAATGTGCAAAAGCTTATTCTATAAATGCTATGATAATCTATGAATCTTGTACAAATTTTGTACTTTTGTCTTTTAGTGTCCTCAACTACAAAATAATACCATTGGCTAAGATTCACATAAGATTTTGTTCGAGCAACCTGGCTTAGTACCCCCATAGTGCAAATCTCCTTTTGGGGTAAAGCCATCGTTTTAACATCTCTCATACTCTCTCAGCCTTGGCATGTTTTGCGTGTGGGCTCTCTGTCTATGTCCTTTTTTCATAAGATCTGGCCCATGATGGGTGGCTTCCTTCAATGTGGTACCTTCCCTCCGATTTCTTTGAATACTTTCTGCCTCCCACGCCTGCAAGGTGGACTTGGTGTCATCGATCCTAAGACGCAGCAGAGCGCTCTGCAACTTCGTTGGCTTCAACTTATCGTTTGTTCTCTTCGGCTTCCGCCTGGTTTGGTCCCGCGCTGGATGTTTGGCTTACTACAGGCTTCACTCCCTTCTCTTTCTCCGCTCTTTCCTCTTCTATTTCCAAGTATACATCCTTCTGGATGGCAGGATCTTACCTCTCCTCTGCACTTAGTCTTCACTGCCACCGACCGTCTGCCACACAACTTTGATAATGTTGTTGTAAATTAGACTACTTTTCTTGCTTTGTCTCTCTCAGCTGTCACCATTGTCCCTGCCTCCCAAGCACGCTTCCCTTTATCCTGGTAAGATCTCTTGGTTTCCCAGATCTACGCATTTGACCCTGCCCCGGCGTCGCTACGGACAATCTCCATCACCACTTGCCATCGGCACTCTCTTGTTATTAATAAGTTCCTTGGTCGAGTTCAACTCAACTCAACACCCTCACATTCCGTTTGATCATTGTCCGTGCTTGTTGCTCTCTTCGTGAATTGGCCGAAGAATATCCGTCCTTGTCCATTCAAGATGGCACATCTATTGGCTTATATCTTCTCAGACTCGGGCTCGTCTTTCCACCCGCACTTTCCACGGGCTGTGTTCCCACCATCTCGTTCGTGCCCGCTATTCCGATCACCCTCTTGACTCTCGCCATTGGCGCAAATTTTGGTCTTTCCCTCTTCCTCTTGTGGCTTGCAAACTTTGGCTTCGTGGCCTCCATGACAAGACTTCCTGCCGAGCCCATCTTCACTTTCTGCTTCCTCTTGCTTTTCCTTCTCCTACCTGCTCTATTCGCTCCCTATCCTCCGACTCCCAAGACCACTTCTTCTTCACTTGGCCTCTCAAAAACGCGGCGTGGATCGGCATGTGACTGGAATTCTTTGGTACAATACCTACTTCAACCGCACTACACAATGCTTTTCGCTTCTTCTCTTTTCCGTCTTCCCTGAACTCATATATTCCCCCTTCTGCTATCTTTGGATGCACTCTTCTTGCTACAGTGGTCCCTCGATAATTTCAAGGTACTTAGTTCCCGCCTTGGCCTTGAAATTATCGAGGGACCACTGTATATGGCGTCATCACTGGACTTTCATCTTTGAAGATCCTCCTTTTGTTCCTTCTGCTTTTGTTGGTACGGCTCGCAAGACCTTAACCCGCTATGTCAAGAATTGGACCTCGATCCTCTCTTTTAAAATTAATACTTATATTTACCATAATTTACAAAAACAAAAAAACCCCCAAAAAACATTGAAAAGCTAGAAAACCCTCCAAACTAATGCTGTGATCACTCTTTTGACTATCTTCTTTTGAGTGTCATCAGACCTCCCAAGCTTAATAAGATGCTTCATACAAATAAAAAACTATGGTGTAAATATAATAGATATGCATACGAGCTTTCGGAATCACCCTTCCCATATCCCCTTGTCCCGCTCGTGTAACATTTATCATTATAAATATTTCTCTCTTCTTTAAAACATAATAAAAATTAATAAAAGTTCACTTTTAGTGATTCAAAATATAGGATTCAATAAACTGCATGGTTTATAAAATGGTAAATACTGACACATGAATACTAGATATTTCTGAAGGTTTATGTGTTTTCATTATTCAAAATAAATGATGGCTATTGAAAAACAAGATTACGAATATGTACACATTGAAGATACACTAAATAAAAGAAAAAGAAATACAAATCTATGTAGGTAAGCAATATAAGAAACTATCCAACCAAATAAGATAAAAATAAGTGGGGTGTTGTAGTGCAAAAAAAAATCAAGTGTTTTTTGGTTTGTGTGTGAGGAGGAGGAGAGGGGTTTGGAAAAATAAATATGCATATAATACACGATGATGATCCCTCCGAGTATTGATCCTGTTGTCTGATCCAAACTACCATTGAGACATGGTGTTGTGCCAGTTGCTACCACCACCGTTTGGGTGTTCTGCTACGTTACTGTCGTTATGACCGGGCAAAGTCTGGAAATTCTGTTGTTGTTGTTGAGGTTGCTGCTGAGGTTGCTGCTGAGGTTGTTGTTGAGGTTGTTGTTGGTAGTGTTGTTGATGAAGTGTATGCAAAGAAGCAGACGAGGTCATAGGTGATGTGCTAGGAGATCCATATCCCAACACATTTGCTCTATGTGTCAAATGCCCGTTTACGTATGCGTGGGGCGAGTCATGACCAAATGTGGGTGTATTACGATAGTTTGTCTGATCTGCTCTGGCTCCAATCACTTCAGGGTCATACGAGACTGCACGTGAATGGTCTCTGCTAGAAGCGGGTGTGCTATGATGTGAATAGTTGGGAGAAGTAGGCTTTGACAAAACTGGGTCTACCTCCTGCTTGGGAGTGTCAGTTCTATCTAGTACATCACTGCATAGCTGAGAAAGAATGGTTAACTTGGACCCTTCTTCATCAGATTCTGTACTACTTGGATCTCTTTTTATTTCGGTTTTAACTGGAGTTGGAGTGTTTTCTAGTGGAGAGCGCTGGTAGTTGTGCTGAGCAGTATGCGGCTCTTGTTTAAAGTTAACATGACTGATAGGAGGTTGACCTTGATTAGGTGTTACAGCATTTATAGTAGCGTTGTACTGAATAATTGAAGGGTGCATAGAGTACATTTGTTGTTGCTGTTGCTGCTGCTGTTGTTGTTGCTGTGTTTGCTGCTGTTGCTGTGCTTGCTGCTGTTGCTGTGCTTGCTGCTGTTGCTGAATAGAAGATTGAACCATATATGCTTGGGTAATCATATGAGGATGCATATTCTGATAATTTACATCGTGAAATGGGTCGTATTGGCCTGTTCCGAAGGAAGGATATGCCAATGTAGCAGGGTTTGCGCGAGCAATTGGTGTGTTGTGGGCCAAGGTAGAGTATATTCCAGCTTGGATAGCCGAACCAGCCACATTAGGTGAGGCTGGTGTTCCATCATCTGACCCATTACTTTGTTGAGGCTTACGTTTGTAAGGTCCTCGTTTAATTCCTTTTTTGCGTTCTTTACGTGCAGAGTTTACACATGTGTCAGCGAGATCGTACTTGATACAACGCTGGCAAGGTCTTCCATCATCACACTTTTTACAGGCCTTTTGACAGTTGACTAATACAGCAGTAATTGATGAGTCAATTTATGCTATATTTAATCATCCGTGCAAACGAAGAATAAATTAAACATACCACATGCATTCTTGACCTGTTTTCTTTTAGACTTTTCCAATGATCCATATTCCACAATTGGTTGCTGTGGATTATATGATTGTAGATCGGGGAGTGGGCCATTTAGCTGAGGTAGTACCGGAGGCTGATGAGCTGGTGTTTGCAACGAAGATATTGGTGCAGACTGGGGTGGATATCCACTATAGTACTGCTGGTTGTTGTGAACAAACTGCATCAGGCTGCGTCGTCAATAGAATTAGTCCCTGGGCCGCCATTTTTAAGTTCAGTCTCAGATTTAAACAAAAAACAAAAGACTTACAAGAGGTTTAAGAGTGTTGTGAGACAAGAAGGTCGCTAATGGTAGAAGGAATCGAATCAAGATTGCAATGAACAATGGCTAGGGGATGTTGAGAAACGGTTTGTTTTTGAAAAGGTAACTTTGGTATGAAAACACTGCAGACACAACAGAGTTCCACAAGAATATAGTATGACAGAGAAATATCACAGTGCCCGAGACTGCAAACAATAAAAGAAGTCGGTTGTGCTAAAAAAAAAAAAAAGGACGAACGAAAGAGAAAAACTTCAGAAAGAAGCGAAAACTTTCGGAGCACCAATGAAATGTCTTTTGGAAATAAGCAGAAAAAAATTTTTAGGGCTGGGAAACGAAAGAACTTCCCGGATAAACAATATTCAAAGAGACAGATTTTAGTTCTAAAGCACTTCTTTCTTCTTTATCTTCTAATAACTAAAAGAAGCCTCAAAGAAAAGCAGTCCATTGCATTATTACACTGAAAAAGAGTATATTATATACACATACATACACATACACATACACATACTCATACACATATACAAGCGGATACATCTAAAAACACAAGTATATATATATGTGTGTGTGTATTGATATATATATATATAAATTTTCTAAGAAGTAGTAGCAAATTTGGTCACAAAAGCTGTAATCTCATTGCGGCACGCAGCATTTGAAGGAACAACGTGACTATAACGCAAAAGATTAGACCAAATATATACATATATATTGTGTTCACTTACCCTCCCGGATGCGTAAGTATAACTGGATTAACAAATAACTCTGACAAAGCAATAGCCTTTTCTGGGACTATAAGTGTATCTTGTTCTCCATAAATATGCATGCTTGGCGTATTAATTGGAACAGAGAATAAGGACTGGGTGGCCTCTTGAGAAATTAGCTTAAATCCAGCACATATTATAGCAAATTTGAAGGCAGGGTGACCAAAGTCTTTAGAAACCAGACTAGGCATCACACCACGGTTCTCAAGTAGCTCAGACATGACAGCAGCAAGACCAGCGCCTTGTTTTTTTTTAGAATATTAGTTTATATTATTCTTTTTGTGTTCATCTTACCTTGCGAGAAACCAAAAACACCGTCGAAAGGTCCCTTTAAAATCAAAGTCTATGTTTACACCCTCATTTATACACTTAACAAGAGTATATTATATACAATACCTGCTCAATAAGTATATTTTTTAAATAATCAACTGATTCCCGAAATCCTTGATAGTAGCCTTCAGGCGTTGCACCACTTGGAGTTGGGTGCCACCATCCAAACGGTTTAGACTCTATTTAACCTATTCTAGCCAAAAATTCATCAAATGTATGAAATTACCTTCAGGTGCATGCTCATCGGCAGCAGCTTCTCTATGTGCATCGGATGTATAGCGCGGATCAACAATTAAATGAGGCGCGGTAACATATACTAAAAGGTAGATCATTAGGATTCTATATACCATTACTGTCATTAGATCTCGAATATAATTACTTAATTCAGCAATCTTGTCGAGCTTTTTACGAATCACGGCCGTTTTCTTGCGAAACACTGGGCCATTCTGAACCATTCCATGAAGACATAATATACGAAGTTTGTTAGGTGTACTCATGATGACCTTGTACAAGAGTTTTGCTGTAAACCCTGTCGATACTAATATTCTAAACCCGTCTTATCATACTGCGGTAAAATAAGGGACAAACTTTAGCCGAGTTACAATGAAAAGTATGTACAGAATACAAGATAACAGCGGATCAGATACAAAGCTTTATACCACGCATGTACTTTGGTTACATAAACTTACAGAAAATGTTACTCCATCCACAATAAATCATTTATAGAATTAGACGCTATCTAAACCTAATTTTCTTCTTATTTACAATACTACGGCTTTTCACCTTGAGAGTGAGAATATTCTGGAAAACAATTAGGCAAAAGAGTAATTTTTTATATACTGCAGAATTGTCTTTTATATGATTTTTCCCCTTTTTTTATTGGAAAGATAATGCGAACATCTAAAATTCCTTGTGACAATAAATAAGAGTAAGAAATTTGTATCAATGGTACCAACAGTCCTACGGGGACAACTTTCTATCTAACCGGACTAATTAAGTGATCACCCGTTCGGGGCCCGGTATCTCTCTCTCTCTGATCCTTCAGGGAAAAATTGTGTGTCCTGAAATTCATACAATATATTCAATTAGTAACCCTAAATTTAGACTTAATTGACCATAGAGAATAGCAATTAGTCGCAAATACACTATATCAATAGTCAGCTATATAGTAGATTGTGAGTTATTGTCATTAAATTGGAACGCAATCTTGTTGGGAATTTTACTATTCATTGGCCTTCTTACGCGTAGGATGTCTTTCTCTTTATTTAACCTATCTTATCTATATTACCAGAGAATGGCCCAAGGTTTATCATTAAAAAAAAGTCAAAGCCAGTTTGAAAGCGCCAACTGGTAATTAATCCCCACCCACCTTTGTATTTTTAATTTTTTTTTCAAAGCACAAAAGAAAATCTTGGTACAACTATTTCATATCATGGCTTGTACAAACTATTATAGTAAAAAGGATTCCTCAGGGACCAGATATAATTATTCCGTGCAGGCAAGAAAGTTGCAATGTGTGGTCCAGTAAAATTAAAATGTAGTCTCTCACCAGAAAACGCTGTGCCCCTAGGATTAGCGAAGATACAAATATCCACTGTCTGAACAATACACTTGCTTATCTTCTTTGTTTCAGAAAAGTAATGTCTTTCTTTGTATTCTTATTACTGCTGTTATTGTTAATTATTTATTGGTTTAATAACTTTCTTTCTTTCTTTTTCTTTTTAGCTTATACGCTTTTGTACACAATGCTGCTTATTTTGAAGACTGTCATCTAAAGCAATCCTCCGAACAGACACTTCGTATTTGTTTTTGGTAGATTATCTCTGAATATTATATTAGTACTGAACAACAGGTGTTCTTACAGCAGTATGTAAATTAGACAGAAAAGCTGAGTATTCAAAGTTGACTTTAACTTTTTCTATTCTGGGTGGGGGACCATTTCTTTTAGCTGTAGATAGCCCAAGTGGACATTTAAGCTGGATATTATACTCATTACCAAAGTAAATGAAATAAACCTAACACATCTAAAAGACTCAGCAAATAAAACTTTGTTTATTCACTCTAAGGATCTTTCAGCTTTGTAATCAAGGTAACTTCACAAATGTTTTGATCGCTTTCCCAAGCATCCTTTGCGTACCAAAATTGCAGGAAGATATGGAATATATGTAGATTTTAAAAAAAATCAAATTGCAGAAGATTTTACATAACCTTTGTCGATCAGCTCTATTTTCTTGGGACAAATAAGAAATTATTCTCTATAACTTATATTGTCGTATCGAGAACGGGGAGTTTTTTTTGCGGGAATTTAGATTCGTACAGTTATATAGGTTTATAGAATAATCCTTATTTGCCTAAAAACTAACAGTTGTTTGTCGCATTTTTTTTTTCTCTTCATCTAAAATCTAACTCTCGTTGATCTAAAAAATCTTAATCTGTCTCGATCTCAATTAGAAACACTGTAATCTGCTATAAGTGATAAGTTGTATGCGTCAAAAAAGAATTATTGCTAATAATACAATTGTGATATACTTTAGTCAAAGACATTATATATCAAGAGTACCCGGCTGTTTGAGTTTTTATAATATAATAAAGTATAATAAAATAGTTATAAAAGATTATTTTAATATTGATAACATTATATACACAGTATCAGCAATATATATATATATATACTCTTTAAACATCGATAAGAGACTTTGATCTATATTAGTTGTTAAGATCATTTACTGTATACAACTAATTATTTTAATAGACATCATACTTCAGTTATATTTAGGGCTTTGTAGTTAAAATAGCACTTATTTATAAACTGAACCACGATGCTATACATGCTTTTCTTTCCTTTTACTAAAAAAGGATTTATTTTTAAAGCTAAAAAGAACTTTCGAAAGCTAACCGATCAATTTTCTATTGATTCATCTCAAATGATTTCTTTTTGAATACCTCGTTTGAGTAGAATGGGGAAAACATGTGAGGAGTGGTATCAATGATCAAAAATTTTAGAGACCCTTTTTAATCATGAATAATTGCTACAACAACTTTAAGATTTATGTTTACAAACGTAATTCATTCAGCTTGAGGTGATCAAATCAATAACAGTTCTTGATTAGCATGTTGTGCTGTGCTTCACAAAAAGCCTCTCGGTGAGTAAGTGGACCCAAGCAAGGCGTACACAGTCACATAAAAAAACGCCGAACTCTTATTCGCAAAGCGCAAAAATAACGAGACTCCTCCTCTTCAACTCATTTTCTTTTCTTTTGTTTTCGTGTCTCTTTTTTATTTCTTTGCTTTCTCACTTTATTATTATACGTTCATGACAGAAGCACCCATACAGCGATTGTCATCCGAGACGCTTCTTAATATTGCACTCATTCTCGATGTACCTTCCATTGTTGCACTGGGTTCGAGCTGTAAAAAGTTCAGCGCTCTTCTTACCAATGACCTTTTGTATCGACGTCTAGCAGAGCGCGACTACGGAATTACTTACAAAAAACCCGATACAACGTGGCATGACCTTTTTAAACAACTTTATGCATGTCAAAATTCTCTCTGTCGCCATCTCTCAGACGTGGCTGATGAACCAAGCGAAGCTAAACGGACAATGTATACTGTTGCCATTAAGGCACCGTCTCTTTGTGAAATTTGCAAAGAAAATACAGCAACTCATCTCAGCATGGCACCAACAGCTGATGGCCAAGGTAACTTATAAGCGAAAGAAAATAATTTAACTCAGTGTATAGTGTGCCGTGGCTGTCTTTCTGCAAACAAGGGCGATGTGTTCCCTGTTCAATTTGATTTAGAATCAGGGGATTTGGTCTGCTTTGGCTGTCAGAAGGAAGGAGAGCCTCGCGTGGTAAGAGTTCTAGTGTATAATATTTGAGACCTATTCTGAAGATGTATGTACCTGATAGCTTGGTGAGGGCCAAGAAGAGGCCAAGGTGAAAGGGATTTTGGAAGCATTGAAAACAGAAGACGAGCAAGGGAGTTTGGACCGTCGACGCAAAGCCGAACAACTTTTGTACGTCCAGGAATTACGACGAGAGGACATGTCTCTTAAGCATTATCTCGTTGAAAAGTCTTGGAGTCGAACCTGGATGCTATTCCGCACACGTAAATATATATTGCTTGGTTTTATACATATTTCTTATATGTAATATAGGGGAAGGATCACCGTTGCCAGGAAAGATTACAAATCACAAACTGGCTCGTAGCAATGGCATGTTAGATCCAAATATCCGACTTCCTTTGGATAAATACAGACCTGCCCCAGAGACCCATGCTGATATTGTGAGTGAGACACTGTGGAACTATCTTGAGAAGGCATACGGTGTACAAGGAAGGGCATACAGCGAAGGTAAAAAGTTAATTAGTTTTTACAAGCGTACTAAACAGGGCTGTGTAGATGATCTGCATGGGCCAGAGTATGTTAGACTGAGGATCTATTTCGATGATTTCAAAACCAGTATATTATCATACCCTTAATATCATCCCTTCCACAAAACAAGCAAACACACAAACACAAACACAAACACAAACACAACACAGCCACCAACTCACTCGCAAAAAAAACAAGCATACACACATATACACACGAACACGAACATATACTCCCTTGCAGTGCTATATAGGCATGCAGTTCAAGAGCAAAGTTTGTCAGTGGTTTTTTTTTGAGAGAAATGGTTTTTGTATACAAAAAAAATGTCCATGAGGTCAAGTAAAGATACAAAACCCACTTCTTTATATATATAAATGTTATTTTGGGATATAATTATAAGCAATACGAGTGTTATACCTTGTCATACTGTGACAGATCCCATCGCCCTGCCTTACGACCCACTTTTTTAACAATAAGGACGCATGGGTTTTGATCAAACCGCATGACAGCCGTAATGTTTTGCTTTCCGCACTGCTCTCGGAACATAAGCACCTGTTTGGCAAAGTGAAAGCGTTGAATCATGTCTTGAACAGGCAAATCTTCGTGTTCTAGACATAGTTTCATATAGCTTTCTGGCAACATTGAGTAAGCTCTAGCCAATTCAACCATGCCTCGCAATGGAGGTGTCTTTGCCGGCATATATCCAAACGCTTCGTTTTGACCAATACAGATCCCACCTGTCATCTTTGCACCAATTGGAAAAGCTTCGAGTTGGTTAACTAGCCTGTGAGTCAAATATTGAACTAGATGGTGTTGAAGTGTTTCGGTCCATCTTTTTCGGCTAGTTGTAAACGAACGCAACAGACGAATCCAATGATAAATAGATATCTGGTTGAGGTGTTGGTTGATTGAATGAATCAACATGTCAGATAAACTTTCCATTTCGAGCTCTTCAGTAGCTTCTAGTAGTTCCAATGCAACACGTGGGTTCTCATTAACAATAAAGCACACATCTCCATAACTCAGGGGCCGATACAAATGGCTAAGGACAGTGTAGATGGCTTCGGACGACAAATCGAGATCTATTTCCAAACTTTTCCCGTGAGGTTGACTTAGTCGTCTGAAGAAGGCAGGTGAGCGTGAGAGAACAAGCGAGTGAAGAGCATACGACTTTTGGAGTGTGGGGAAGACGAGATGAATATCCGAGAATTGGCCTATAAAGTATGGAGTGAGACCGAAGTACTAGGATTAAAATCGATTGCTTACCTTGCAAGAACCCGACATGATACAGATAGTCGCAGTAGTCCTGCATGTTGTGATCCGAAAAAATAGGAGTCCCAATGGGAACCATTGGAGGAAAGAAAGTTTGTTGATGATGCGGGATCTGCCCAAGCATCGGCATTGGCATCGGCAGCGGAAGGGGTGGAGAAGCATCACGGAAGGAATGGTCAATTGAATCCATTGAGCCATGATATCCATTCAGGAATTGAGTATGATTATGCGTGAGTAAAGGTGTAGACATGCTGAAATAGATATGATACACGAAAAAAAGACTAACAAGACGCGGGATCTGTCAGTTTGATTCTGAGGCATGATTAAGACAATATTTGCCATTACCTTTATATATATATATATTTACAGTCAGCGCCCTGATCTTGTCTTGCCAAAGAAAAGAAAAAGATCGTTTGGTGAGGTTCAATGTACAGAAAAATAAAAGAAAAAAAAAGAGAAAGCGCTACACACAAAGAAGGTGAAAAACTCGTGTACCCAAAAGGGGACGACCATCATGCTCAGCGTGACGTCTTTTTTCATTGTCCTCTCCATGGTCACTGCCTATGCGACTCCGTCACATTCACCACTCCAGGAAAGGATGGAATTTCAAATGGTTAGCTCACTATGTTTCGATTTGAATTCCTTGAAAATAAATGTCGTTTAAATACGTTTGGTAATTCTTAGGGTAATAAAACGTGTGTATACCTTACCTTGTTTTTTTAAACGTCTTTTTAGTGTGGAGTCCTATATAGCGTCTCGGGCTCTTAGTTTTATATCAGACCAATATATCTAATATCAGTAATCACGTCCATATTTTTTTTAGTAATACTGAAGTAAACATCATTTTCCCTTTCATTATTATTAAAAGCTAGCTCTTATTTTTGCTGCGTCAGCTTATTAATAAAGTCCTGTTTTTTCTTGGAGCTGTGGCGAGGCGTGTTTGAACATAAAAATGTAACCCTGTGCTTTAATTTTTGGAAGTATGAAAGCTCTTAAAAGGTCTGGGCTGGACCATAGTTCTTTATATAAGAGAGAGAAAATAAAATATAGAATATACTGAAGCTACAATCCCGAGCCCTATAAAATCTCCCAATATCTTTTTTAGGGTATATTCTATATAGTATATTAAAAAGTACATGTTCTAGCCATTTTATGTGGACTCTTTTTTTGTAGTGTTTATTAGAAAGTAATGTGGACTCAAAATAGTATATTCTTAGAAAGTGATAAAGCATTGTAAATTTTGTCTGCCAAAAAAAAACAGTTGAAACAAAGTATGTCCCACATAATTTTCCTGAAATATTATGTGCATCTTTCGTCTATGATGCAATTGATAAATATTGTACATCTATGGTACTCTAGCAATAGTGAGTGTAAAGTATGTACATAGTAAAGAAGATATATATATATCCAGCTTTTAGGAGCTTCGTTTTGAACATATAAAAAGAAATTTCCCAATCTTTAAGAATTAGGATACTATAAAAGGAATCTTTAGACTTGTTTTACCCTTAAGATGTCAAACATAGAAAATTTATCAAAGGCTCAAAAGTTCTTAACTTTCGGGGCATTTTATGACACTATATAATATTATTATTAATAGAAATGAACATATATATATATATATGTATTTAAACAATATTGAGTAGTAAAGTATAGTGTAATGTGATATAATATGATATGATATGATGGATAAACGTGAACTTTGAAAAATAATAATACCAAAACCCTATGTAGTGTACTTCTTACTTTTTCCACTTATTGAATGATTTGATGATAGCTGCTTTGATAATACCAGCTGCCTTATCATTCTCTTTCTTGCTGAGTCCGATAGTGACATGTATTTTGATACTTGGTCTAGGGCAGGCCCGTTCTTGATCGTAAACATATTTTGCTCGGGTGGTCAATACGCCTTGATAGGCACATTCATCAACAACATCCTGCAGGAGTTGTTCTTCGTCTTCTCGAGAAAACTCCGTTTCATAATCTCGCAGACGAGATCGCAAGAAGGAGAGCTTAGCACGGATATGAAAAAATGGCGAAGGCGACTCAATATCGCCTACATGGATATCAACCAAAGGCTCAAGCGATTTGTTAGCCAATACGACACGGAAAGAACGAGCACGATCATTCAATTCTGCTAGCAAGGAAGGCTGATTAAGAATAATTGAAATTGCTTGAGAAGCAGATACAGCAAGCATTGCCGGAATTGAAGCAGAGAAACAATATGCGCTTCCAGCAAGTCTCTGGTGATCTACAACCTCTTCATTGCCAGCACAGAATCCACCTGATGCACAAAGAGCATTTGCCATTGACCCTACAATCATATCCACGCTAGTAGCCTAGTGTTGTATTAAAAATTCCGAGCTGTTACTTTAAGCTTGTATCAATTATTATTATTATTATTATTTTATTTTATTTTGTTTATTTTTTTTAAAAAAAAAAGGCTTACAGGAACATTAAATAGATCTGTCAGGCCAGCGCCTCTGCTACCCAATACACCAATTGATTGAGATTCATCCAAAATTAAACGATATTTGAATTTTTTCTTCAAATCAAGCTATATAAAAAATAAATACAAGGTTCTTCAGATAAACATGATTTGCGTTATCAGCAAAAAGAACCTTACTAGCTTATCAAGCGGGGCGATGTCGCCTTGGTTTGCGAATAAACCTTCCGTGACGATAAAGCGACGTGTCAATCTCTTTCTGTGCTAAGAAAATCAAAACAAATAAATCCCCCTCGTTTCTTTTGAGTATACAGCCAAAATAATAACATAATGAAGTACGTCTTACCAGTACATCTTCTGTTCGAATATCTTCAAGAACACGTTCAAGGTCATCCATGTCATTGTGCTTAAACCACCTCACATTTGATCGAGAGATCTGGACACCTTTCTGGACAGCAAAATTGACCCCTTCATCACTTAAAGCAATGAATGAGTAATAAACAAAACAGCACAGGGGTCAATTTTAAGTGGATATATACTTACACTACCAGTAAATCACCACGCTTAGAAAATGCAGGAATAACAGATGAAATTGTTGAAAATCCTTGCGCATAGATAATTGCTTGCTCAGTACCCAAAAACTGTGCTATGTCATGTTCAAGATCCATGTGAACATCAATTGTACCATAGAAACCAGGTGGACCACATGAGCCTACACCATAGTTCTTTAGTGTTTCAATGGCTTTAGTCCGTATCTGTTCTGACGAAACTAAATTCAGGTAGTTTGTAGTAGCTAAGTTCATTAGGGGTTTTGAATGATCAGCCACCTTTGGCTTGACTGACTGAGGTCCATTAATTTGCTGAGAGTTTTTGAGGTTGAATTTATCAAAAGAGCTGAGGGTGGGTACCAGTGGTTCCGGTTGCCACTCTTCTACAAGGTCATCGACTTCCTGCAAAAATCAAATGGAAAGCATCAAGCATAAAATAAAGCAGCTAATTAATATCTATTGAGCCAGGGATTGCTTATAGGCATTTTTCTGTATGTAAACTCTACTTTTTCTGTTAGTTTGACTGCATTGTCATGAGGTTTGTACTTCTTTGATAGCATGTATTTGAGAGCAAAAAAAACCAAAAACAGCTCGAGCACTATACGGAAAGGATCGTGTTGATAGGCAGTTTTGATATATGTCAAGGCAATATTAGACCCAGGAATGGCTAGTATAAGCTTATATACTGAGCCAAGTGTAGCATTGATGACATGATTAGGATCGTCTGCCATAATTCTGGATGGCATGAAGAAATGAAGGCTTGAGAGAGATTCAATACTGGATTTGTATTACTTTTTTTTGGCGTTTTACAGTACTTTTTATACAAAGTTGTTTGATTCATTTGCTACAGTAAAAATGGCATACAGGCTCCGCTTTTGCATAAAGTATGGAGATTACCCCTAATATTATTATTATTATCTTCTCATACTTTGAGAAATAACAATAACAAAGGATGCATGCTTATAGAATTATTATGAAGATCCACTGCTAGCAAACCACTTGACAGATCTGTCGTCGGATACAGATACTAGCTTGGTTCCTTCAGGATTCCATGCAACACCCCACACCTTTTTATATATATTATGTTATTAAAATATGCAATGATTTGATTGACTGTGTGAGCGCTTGTATATATATTTACCTGATCCGAATGAACCTCCTGTGTCTCTATTACAGACCGCATTGCGAGATCCCAGATCTTGACTTTTTTATCTGACCCAGAGCTAGCCAATTGTTGTTTACTGATATCGGGATTGGCGGCAACAGAAAGAACCCAAGCACTGTGGCCAGTCAATGCTGAAGCAAGCTGTCCATGTTCAACATCATGAACATAAATACACTTATCGTCGCTACCGCTGATAAGTGTACGGCTGTCTGGTGCAAAGGCCAAAGTGCGGACAGCCAATGCATGAGCTATAAAAAATGTACAGAATACAAATACAAGATTAATATTTACATAGTGTACATGATTTTTTTCTTTTGGAGGTTGTGGATGGTTACATGAGAGTGTGTGCGCGAGTTGATTGGTTTCTACATTGAACACATAGATAGTGCCATCCTCTGCGCTGCCAGCAAGATATTTTCCATCTGGGCTCTAATAGATATGCACACATACACATGTATAACAAAGAGGTTAGGTTATCATTAACGAAAAGAAAAAATCTTATCAATTAGACTCATTACATAGGCAGTGCACATCAAGAACTTTTGCCTTGTAGCAAAAGTGTGAGCCTTTTGGCCAGACTCGACATTGTAAAGGTGGAGCTCTCCGTTGTGCGAGCCTGTCGCAACAAATCTGCCGTCAGGGCTGAATTTAGCGGTCCACGCTTCAAGAGATGAAGCCGTGATTGTATTCAAAAGAGCACCACTATTCTCAAGATCCCAAATTTTTATAGTTGAATCTATCGATGAAGATGCAAGACCTTTATATATATGTATATATATGTCGTAATAATGGAGGACAAAAAAAAATAAGTTCAAAATACACACACACACACGCACACAACTATATTATTTGGTTACCCACGTTTTCCATCTTGAGTCACATCAACCGATATTACCCCCAAAGAATGTCCCTCGAGATCAAACTGTAATTCTCCTGATGTACCATCCCTAAGATAATGCGTTTATTGGAATTATACATAGATAAATATTTATATACTTTTCGTGTGAATGTACAATCTTTATTAGAGTGTAATACAATAAGAGACTCACCAACATTTGACAGTAGAATCCTCTGATCCAGTGATTACATAATTTGTATTTTTCGACCATGCAACATCCCAAATTCCATCGTTGTGGGCTAAAATGAAGAAATAGATCAGTCAAAAATTAAAAATAAATCAATAAATCAATAAAATGTTCGATCCAGTACCATCATCATTCACAATGGTGGGGATATAGGTAGTAGGCTAGAGTAACAATAGAAGCAGCAGGTATGAACATACAACGATCGTGATGAAATATCAACATACCATTGTCAAATAGATCCTCGCGTTCGATAGACTTTGAAAGTAGCAAGAGGTTGTCTGTGCATTGTAAACGATTTCGATGACATCACATGCCCAGAGTTTGTGATTTTTTTTTTAAAAAAAAAAGAAAAGAATAAATTTCAGTGGCAATAGTACCGTTTTTGTGATTTCAAATTAAACATTCACGACTTATTAAGATTAAACTCGCGAAATTTATAAACGCCGTTTCCAATATTGTGCCATTCCTAAGAATATTGCGATATTTGCAGGTTTAGCAATAATTGGGCTAACTAAATATGAAGAAAACAGGATTTGAGTTTGTTTTGAAAAAACGCGAATCTAGTGTTAAATTCTCTCACGAGTTAGCACAACTGGAACATATTGTATGGCTTTATTCGGTTTGAATTCCTGGAAATAGGTTTTCTTTTAGATATTCTTTTATACTATAAATTTATTATGGCGATATAAAGAGCATATACATATATATATATATATGTTATTTAATTCCATGATAAGCTTTAATATTCTCGGCTTAAAGGAGTTAATAATGACTATGATGAAAGCACATCGATTTAAATATTGCTTGTCTTTAAGATATTTTTTTTAGCTGCAAGCGTTCTTACCTGAAAAATTGATTAGTAACTAACAATAGCTACGCAATTTAATATGCTTTTTTTTGTGTATAGCTTGATCCTTATACTTTGGAGTAGACTTGTAAGGAAGTTGGGTACCTTTTTATACATGTGATGTAGGTCCTGTTGTACGAGTGCTACGAGTTACAATTGACGGTCTGTGCTGTCTGAAAGATAAGTTGTTCGTAATTTAAACTGGTTGGAGGGACAAAGGTATCTTATAGGAAATCTAGAAGATCAAAAAGGTAAATCGTAACTTGTCCTGTCGAGTTTGTTATAATTGCACCACGATATCACACTTGACAATGCCAGAAAAGGAGTTTAGGCACTAAATCTGAAGTTTCTGATAAGCAAAATAGATCTTGTCCTGTCACACAGTTAGAAAAGAAGGGACACATATACGCCAAATGGAACGACCTCTATCTCTTTATTATGTCTTACCATCTTATACATTCTCTCTTTTCCCTATCTCTCTTTCTCTCTTTCTCTCTCTCTTTCACGCTCTTTCTGTTTTTCTTTTTCTCTTCTTCCCTTCTTTGTTCTTTTTCTCCTTTCCTTTTATTGTAATTACTCGATCCTATATTATATACACTATCTTCTATAATGTCAGCCACCAGGACACCTTATCGTCCATCACTAGCTGACTTTACCACCGAGACACGCCAAACCACGGGTGATATACCCCCTGCCCTTGTCGGTGCATCTACCACATTTGTCAATAATGCGGTATATGTATTTGGAGGAAGACTGGCCACCAACCACCAAATTACCAATCACCTCTATATTCTCAACCTCAATACCTATGTGTGGACTCGTCATTTTGCCGCACCCGACTCTGCCCATCCACCACAGCCACGGCACTTTCATTCAATGAGTGTTCACAAAAACCAATACCTAGTTCTGTTTGGTGGAATGGGATATGCCTCTAGTCGAAAACGCCTTGAACAAAATGAAAATATATGTTCCCTCAGGGATGTGTGTTTATTTGACACAAAATCTCTCTCATGGATTACATGTGAAGTACGACCAAGTCTGTTTACACCGCAAGCGCGCTATGCTCACTTGTCAGTTTGCGCCAATGACAAGTTAATTATTATGGGTGGGCAAGATGTTGGCAATCGTTATGTACATGAGATAAGTGTGTTCGATCTCATTACCTTTGCTTGGGTACAGTGCAGTCCTCTCGATAAACCCTATGGAACGTACCGCGCAATCGCATTCTGTCCTCCCACAAAAGATATTGCAATGTTCAAAAGCGCTTTGTATTACCCAGAGAAACCAAAGAAGAACTTTTCTCTCACAGCAGCCGAAACAATGGCAAGCAATGACCCGACCCTTGACGTAGATCTCACAATGTGTGTGTATTCCAACTATAATTTCACAAATGTCACCCGAGATCTTCAGCTTCTCTATCCTCTACGCACCCAGGCCACTGTCGAATATCATGACCGGTCTACCCAAATGTCGGGCTCTGTGTTGCCACCTGGACTGCGATTTCCAACTGGACGAGTTATCGGACACCATTTTATTCTCATTGGTACCTACTTGTCTCCCACTCAACATGCATTTCATATCTGGGCGCTTAACCTAGTTAACCTAACATGGAGACGTATTGATGCTGGATCTGCTTTGAACACTGGTTCATGGAATCAGGGTTTCCTGCATGAGGATAGAAGAAAAGTGTATGTACTTGGTAACAAATCTCAAGATTTGCTTAAAGACTATCATGGGAGACGAATGAATTTTGAGCATCTTACTGTTGTTGATCTCGAATCTTACGGGATATATCCTCTTCCACACGCAATCTACTCCAGTACTGCACAAGCTATCGGACTCGAAATGCTGAACGAAACCATGGTGGCGGACTCTGAATTGTTGACGAGCGATAATGTGTGGGTGCCTGTCAATTCTGCTGTTCTGTCTTGTCGATGGCCATTTTTTGCCAAACTGATGTCCCAAGAAGAACCTCGAACTGCATCAAATCAGGAAAGATGCTATCTGCGGTTCCCAGAGAATCATGCTGTTGCAGTGGCCTTTTTACAATTCATCTACACTGGTCACTTGATGACAGCCCAGCAACAGAATCCTCAGATCCTGTCTCGCCTGTTGATCTTGGCTGATATGTACCAAGTTCCTCGTCTCAAAGAGCTCGCTACACATGCTATGCACCAGAATCTCACAATTACTACTGCAAGGCTTATTTATGAGACTGCTGCTTTGACTTACCAAATTTCACTTCAGGTCCGAGCATTACGGGTAATGCTGAGTTCAAGAAAAGTACTTCATGAAGCGGTCAATCAGCCGGGTGGTTTGACAGGACTTGATACAGCAGAGTCTAGTTTTCTACCTTCACCTTCAAATGGGTCCATGTCTCCTGGATTCTCATCACTTGTTAGTCGACCTTCACATGATGATACCTATTTCTCCAGATCGTTTAGTATGGATTCTTCATCGGACGAAACGGCGCCCATTTCACCATCAGCTTCTAGTCCTACTTCAACTCCATTCTTTGGTATCCGACGAGCAATGCAGCCTGTCATGATTCCAGCACGGTCCATGTCTACAGATCCTTCCGATTTTGGCCCTATGTCTTATTTGTACTCACCTCGGCGGATGGCCAAATCCGCCTCAAGGTCAAATACCCAGCCTTCAAGTCCCACAATGAGACCAGTTCCAGCCACTTTGCGATAAACCAAAAACAAAAAGTGTTCAAAAAAGCATCCTCCTTAACTTACCCTTCCATTCATTTCTTCTTGTGTATAACTTTATCTCTGTCTTATATATTTACTGTGTCTAAAAAAATATTCATTAATTTAGTAACAAAAACAACAACAACAAAAATACTCCTCTTTATACTTGCACTCCTTTCATTTCTCGTATGCATGTTTGTTACAAACAAAAGCCAAAAAAAGCTTCAATTTTCACTATCTTTTCTCTTTAACCCACAAGAACATGTTTGTTAATGTGCACTCCTTTTTCTAAATTTTACTTTCTTGTATCTTGACAGCTGGTCTTCACGTTTAGTACATTAAATTACATTTTATATTATATATATATTCCTTGCCACTCTTTCTTGAAAATGTCTTAATGTAATAACTTTCACTGCCATATATATATGTGTGTGTGTGCTAAAATAAAGAGTTTGACTCTTATTATTATTATTATTATTATTATTACTATTATGTGGGTATTCTGGTCGGTTATTCCAAGTGTCCTATCATTGGGCTTAATAGGTATCTAAGGTAGGTCTGGGGTATGCTTTTGGTTACATTATAACAAAATACATAAAATACCAATTAAATATTAATCGTTTGATAATCTTGTTTTACCTGGGATTTGAAATATATGTATAA
The DNA here is from genome assembly GCF_001638985.1 of Phycomyces blakesleeanus NRRL 1555(-). Lineage (NCBI taxonomy): Eukaryota > Fungi > Mucoromycota > Mucoromycetes > Mucorales > Phycomycetaceae > Phycomyces > Phycomyces blakesleeanus. The sequence goes on along the minus strand of NW_017265169.1, from coordinate 206,049 downwards.
CTTTTACAGTAGTTATCAATGCTACCAGCAAACTTAGTGACACATTGCTAAAATGAGAAAAAAAGCAGAAAATGAAAACTAATGGCATAGAGATAAAGTAAATATGCCAAATAAAGTAATATACATATACGTTCATTTGTGAAGAAAAAAGATTTTTACAGAAATTATTAATTAAATAAATGTATATACATAAATATGTCAATATCTATATATATATATGTTAGTGCGTGCGTGCGTGCGTGCGTGCGTGCGTGCTTTATTTTTAATAATAATATGAGAGAAATTATGAGCTGATAGTGCTATTTGTTAAATAAAATAAAAAGTATATGTACAAAAACAAGATAATGATTATTTTTACGTATATTTGTGTGTATCCACGTTTATATACGTTTGCACGTTTGTAGTGTATCTATAAAGCGAATCAAGTAAGGCTCGGATTATACTGAGGCGCCTGCGATGTCTGAGTTCATGATTGAACATGCTTTGTGATGGCACAAGTTTTCAACAATAATTTCAAGGCTTTGCCAAATCATTGAACAGCGGATCATAAAACCATAATGAATAAGGCTCTTGCTGCCTATCATTTCATTTTGGTTATCCTCGGTCATCTCGGCAAGCCCTTGTTGAATATATATACTACCTCGAAAGATAGTAAGTCGCACGATGGGCCAATCCGGATGATCACTAAGATTTTGTTCGCCGTCCCTTAGCATCAATGCAAGTTTACGGATAACCTTGAGACTGTCCAGAAAACTCTCTCGGACGGTTTTTGAAGGAGCAATACAGCTGTGGAAAGTGTGGGCATGACGAACATCTCTGGGCTGGGCTGGTTCTGAGCCAGAAGATTCATTTTGAGTCAGACTCGACTTTGATGATAATACCTCAGAGCGTACAAGAGGGGCAAGGAGACGAAAGGAAAGGCAAGACAAGAATATTTGATTGATCGCACTGAGGACTTCGCTGTATCTTTTTGTTTGATCGAGATCACGTCGCCATTGGGTACGACCACTACCAAAAAGTAGGCGTGTGGGCATGGTAAAATAGCTCTCCTTAGATACATTTGGTAGGCGAGCAGATTCTTTGTGAAGGCGGGCAAGGACACCTAGTGCTCGTTTATTGACATCTTCTACACAGTTGGAGCATGATAGCAGGCAAGGATGTCTACTAACTTCGCCCAGAGTATTTGTGCCAGTATCCTGGACTCGGGCGGAGGTTTCGGGGACACATTTGTTTGAGTAGAGATAACAACCTGCCATCTCTTCATAAATATCGGCGGCCTCGTTTAATGCTTTGCTGAGATTCTTTCTCAGAGTGCGCTTAGCCTTTGAAGGAAAAATGCAGAGACAGATCCACCTATTTTATTAAGAAAATAAAGTTTACCCGTTAGGATAAGCATGTAAATCATTAAAGGGGAAGGAAACAATGATATTTTTCTGTGATATTTGTTTTTTGCAGTACAGACATACATGACGATCACAAAACCGATGAGCAGGTCTACTATTCTCCACATAGCTAATCTCAGGATTCCGTATATATCATCTTTGATGATGTTTGAATAGCCCGATAGCGACAATATTGCAGTTGTGATCATTCCCTGTGGTTATATATAAAAGTGAAAGCAAAGAAAAATAGTGGCGCATAAAAGGATAGTTAGGATAAGATGTCTATTTGACCTAATTCCTTGCATAGACAGGGTTGCAACCTACCACATTTCCTGCAAAGGCTGTGCTCGGCCTTTGTTTAATTTTTGCAATAAAAAATGCTTGTAGAAATAAAAAGGTAGTAAAGAGGATAGCTGCGTGCCAATTCCATTGAGGGAATATTGCTTTTGAGACTACCATGGAAAATACGGACAGACTTGCGGATATGAGAGTACCAAACATGCGTTGAGTACTAGAGTGTAAAGTACCACCAAGTGATGTGTCAAGAATAGTAACAACAGAAACGGCTACAGAATTTTTAAAGAAAGATGTGTTAATATATACATGTGTGAAATAAATATGGACCTAAAAAATCTTAATAGAGGTGCTAGTATTTAGTGGTATACTTGCCTACCCAGAAAGAGTTCTTGAATACGGCGTCAATAGGTCCAATGACAACAAATAATGAGGCAATTGCCATTGCGGTAGCTAGTTGAAAGGCGTGGCGATTGCTGTCATCTTTCCATTGGGATCGCAGCCAGGACTTTATCTTGCTGATTCCGTCTCCAGAAGAGTCGGCCGCAGATACGGCTTGTTCTATGAAATCATTAGTAAAGACACTGACATTCTTTTTTCTTCTTCTCCTTCTTCTTGCTTATTATTATAATTATAAATAAGCATACCTAATGTTATTGATGTGTGTTCTTGTTTAGCGTGTGGATCAATGTCTACAATTGTTTCTGTATCATATTCAGTTGATGAAACCAAGGTAGGTTGAAGGTATATTGAAGCTGAGCCAGTTGTGAGCGAATTCATGTAGATATATTATGTTGAGACTGCTAAATTATAGATAGATATAGAAAGAAATCAAGAAAGAAAGGATAGTATGAAGAGTATTAATAAGAAGAGCAAGAAGAACAAGGCCAAGAGCTCTTTATATTTATATTGTCAAATAACATGTATTCTGACCCCAAAATAATAATATAGTACAATATTATAGTACAATATATTCTCATTGCCGAGAAAATAATGATGTTTACATGTTATTGGTAAAGACTAAAATATGTAAAGAAAATTCTACAGATATTTTATTTATTTTTAAATAGTGAGATGATATTGGTTCTCGAATACGACAAAATTGTGCTATAAAGTGCTCTGTGGATATCTCTTGTTTGTAGATCAATCGATAAGAAATCTGGATATTATTTCTTTAAAGAATTCTTTTGCTTCTTTTGCTTCATTAATTATAGCTTAAGAAAGTATAAAACAAGAATCGAATATGACGATCCATTAGTAGATATATATATACATTGTATGTTTCTACCTCGGATCACCTTGTACTGCATAAATGATAGATATAATCGTTTATACTAAATATATTAATATTTTACTTAAAGAAATAAGGTCTGTGCTGTATTGTTGTTATTTATGACTTTATTCTGTCTTTTTTGCTTATTTTGAATTCTATGCCAGATTGGCATTCCAAGCAAAAAACAGTAAGGCGATATTTACTCTTACTCTTATTATTATCATTATTATTATTATTACTATTATTATTATCATGTACGTGTATAACCTCCCTGTGCTTATCTTTCCGCCTGTACAACCAATGTAGGTCTAATACTCTTATATGTTGAAGAGAAAGAAGTGGAAGAAGGATAAGAATAAGAAGAAGAATAGGAAGGGAAGGAAAAGAAAGAGGATAAATGCTTTCGTTTAGATCTTTAAAGAATTAAAATAAAAGGAAAAATGAAATTATTACAATGGCTAATGAACACTATCTTTCCCAAGGCCAGAACATTTTCTGGTCTATTTGGCCTCTTTACGTAAATAGCTGCCAAAACAGATAGGTTAAACCTTTTTACTTATGTGACTTTTGGTTTATGTATTGTTAAAAGAATCTTGTGTTTAAGATCGGATAGTAACCAGTCTAACCTTTAACCATTCAATCCTTTAGCTCTTTAGTCTTTGCACCCTCTTGCCCTTTTACCATTTTGCCTTTCCGATATGCCGTGGAATGATGATATCTGGCAGTATTATGCGCAGTACTTGTTTTTCCCTTTTATTTCTTACAATAATAGTAATTATAGAAATTATAGTAAGTATAGTAACGGGAATAGTAATGATAATTACATCCCATCATTACATCTTTATGAATATTATAAGTACATCAATCAATCAAAACCCTATTCTCTTTATGAATATGTAAGATATACAGTTTTGCATTTGTAGTAACACCAAGGGGACCACTATAGAAGAAATAATAGATAAAACTCGATTGTTGATCTCCGACTAATACTATATATGTATGCTAATATTTCTTATTTTTATTTTTTACATATTTAATATTAAATGCGTAGCAACACAATTACACATTTAAGAATACAAAAATAAAGATTAATTTAAATTATTATTAAATTTATATACATATATAAAAATGTGTGTTTGTATGCAAAATATCATGCATCGAAATCACACTCTACTACAGAATCTTTTGTATAATTCTCAAGCAAGCCCATGTATACTCGATAATGATGATTAAGGCTTAGATGAGAGTGTATCTTTAAAACAGTCCCTAAACATCCTGTTCTAGTAGGTACACTGTAGAAAACTCGTGCAATTCTCGAATGAACTAGTGCCATCGCACACCTAAAATAATGTTTCAATATATTTTTGTCAAAGTTAAATCTGTCAACAACTTACATTGCACATGGCTCATGAGTTATGTATATATCATAGCCAGTGCACAGGTAGGCTGCCTTTGACGGTTCTTCTGTTAATGCCCCTGTTGCCTCAGAAGTCGATTGGAAATCTTCCAAGGTCTCCAATTCATCCGAGATTTGGTGTGCCTTGCGCTTAGGCCTATTACTCCCCACCAACCTTGCCATCTCTCTCTCCTTGAATCCAACAGTATCAATACAGTTCATCACTGCATGATGCAACGGATGAACTGTCTCTGCCCGAGTGTCACTTTCTTCTGCCATTACTTTACCACTAGGATCAACAATACGCGCTCGCATCTGACCACAGCTATTATCAATCAATTGTTTCATATGCTCCTTTATGGCCTCGAGCTCTTCTAAAGTGAATTTAGGATCATTTCGCGTATCTTCTCTAAATGTCATTGGCCACAAATGTTTCCATGCCTCGTACTGCTGTCTATTCTTTGGTGCGTGTTTTGATAATCGAATAACTGCTGGTTTGATCTCCTTAGTCATATCATGTTCACGAACAAGACTCTCAAGTGCATCCAATGAAATAGCACTCTTTTGGCACAAAATTAACGAAAGCTTAAATTCTATATAAATATGTAAATTTCTTGTTAGAAAAAATTATTATTATTTTTATTATTAAACTTGGCATGATCAGTGCGCAATTCTATGCGTGTATTAAATAGTAATAATAATAGTAATACACAAAATATATGCACACATTCACACACTTGCCTTTTTCTGATATAACACTGCGTCTAATACGCTTGCAATGCTCAAGTCCTTCGAGAGGGGGTAAATAACGTTGAATAAATCTACAATTATATATAAATACATATAAATACATGTATTTTTAATAGTATTTATATTACACTATTACTTGATCACATTATTGGTCTCCTTTGGCTCTACATTAGTAATGTAGGCATCTACTGTTTCTAAATCTCTGGATTGTTCATCAGAAAGAACCTCTCTAAAAGGCCATTCATTTGCTGGTACAATATTTTTAGATGTCATATGTTATGTATCTAAAAGAAGAATAAGAAAGAAAGGAGTCAATATATATATATATGTATGTGTGTGTGTGTGTGTGCAGCCAAAGCCTGTCGTGGCTTGTAAATTATCACAATACCAAAAAGAAAAGAAGTGGGTGGAGGCGGAGGCGGGGGCGGGGGCGGGAAAGGGAGGGGGAGGGGAAGAAATTTGGGGTTTTTTTTTGTATATTACTTTTAATTTATCTTTATAGATAATTACTCTAAAAAAGAAAGTATATATCTATCTAATGTTGTGGAATTCCTCATTACGATTGCAAGGAATATCAAAAACATTCAAATCAATCTCATGCTATAGTACAGCAGCTCAATTTAATACTAGTAAAGTAGACTGCTACATTTCTACAATCAATAATTGTTATACGAATCTTGCCATTGAGGAATGGTTACTTCGAGAAACTGATCCCCAAAGACATGTATTGTATTTGTGGCGAAACAAACCCTGTGTTGTAATTGGGAGAAACCAAAACCCTTTCCAGGAGTGCAACCTTGAGTTTATGCGCCAGAACAATATACCACTTGTACGGCGTCGGTCTGGCGGTGGAGCAGTTTATCATGTGAGTAATTATTTTTGCGTATTTACGTAGTGTCTCGAGAATCTTCAAAGGATTCATTTATATATACATATATACATATATACATACATATGTATATATGTATGTATTTCTTTGCTGAGTTACCTTTAGGATGACCAACAGAGCAGAGCACTCTTTTTCTTCTATTCTCTTTTTACTAAAATATATAGGATATGGGAAATTCAATCTATACCATTTATATGCCACGCCATGCATTCTCTCGGAGAACTAATGCTGACCTTGTTTCAAGAGCACTCCAGCAGTTGGATGTCCCCGCCTATGTAAACGATCGCCATGACATAGTAGTCGATGGCTTAAAGGTGTCGGGAAGTGCCTACAAAATTATTAACCAGAGAGCCTATCATCATGGCACAATGTTGATCGACGCTGACACAGAGGCTCTCAAGGGGTGTTTATCAAAGAAGAGGATGAACAAGGTTCGTAATTATATAAAAATATAGATAGGACTCCACTCCTATTTTTTTTACCAATCTTTATTATTATTGTAGACTGGTATTATATCAAAGGGAGTTGAATCAGTCCCGTCCCCGGTGACCAATATCCGGGATTATTCGTTTACGGTTGACCATCAACAGTTTTGTGAGTCGGTTTTAGCTGAATTCATACATGATTATAATGATGGTGCATCTATAGAGGTAAGAATACATAATGGATATATATATAAGATTGATTTGAACCAACATATGCTCCAAGCCAATTATTTTTGATGAAGAACATATAGAACAACTGCCATCCAAGGTCAAGGAGACCGCAAAGGAACTTCAGACTTGGGACTGGATGTACGGACAAACACCTGAGTTTACGAATACGATTAAGAATGAGTTTGACTGGGGCCATGTGGTAAGTTTTTTTTTTACATTAATAGATTCAAATGATGCTATTTTGGCTTTTTTTCTAAAATAAAATAAAACTAATGTCAAAACTACTTGTAAATTATTTCTTTTGGTGACAGAATGGCAGTATTCACTCCAAGCATGGAATGATCACAGATGCTGAATTTTCTACCAACTCTGCTGGTGCTCATGAAGTAACAGTAGTATCAGCTATCTCCGTAGGATTAAAAGGTAAGAATATTCAATTCAGCTCTTATTTTTTTCTTCTTCTTCTAGAAGGCACTGTGTAAAATCTGACCCTGCGTTCTTATTGAATATTTTATTGTTTCAGGCTGCCGTTATTCTCCTAATGCAGTAAAGGAAGCGGCTGCAAAGATCACCAGTGAAATCCCGGGCTTAATTAGCGCAGAAAATGAGCACCTTGTGGAGGATATGGACAGATGGTTGAGCAATAAACTGTAATATATATTTAATTTTTAGAAGACAAAGAGTTTTATATAATTATTATTTATTTGGAGGACTGTTACTACTATTGTATTTTATATAGTATGCCTTCAATTGCTTTTTTTCTTCTTTTAAATAGACTGACATGTATAGTTATCTCATTGTCAATGACCAAACTGTTGTATTTAAATGCATGATATATTTGTGCTAGCTAGACCGCCATAGAATGCTCCTAAAACAATAAAGGAGTTTAGACCAAAGAGAAGTTTTGTAGGGGGGGGGCTGACCATTGTAGAGTCGAAAATAATTTTCAGTATGGGTCGAAGGGCAACATCTCAAAGAGATGACAAAGATTAAGAGAGAAAGACAACAGTTGGTTTTCTTTAAAAGGTATAAAAAAAGACACTTTAATCTACCACTCTTTCATTCAAATAATCAAACATATATTCTTTCTCTTTATCTCTTTCTCATACACACTTACACAAGTATATATATATATATATATCATTCATTCATTCATTTTGTTCGTTCCTTCGTTATTTTGCTATTATTTTACTTGACTTTTTGTACACAAGTAGTATACAATTCATAGATTACATATACCAATCAATTAATGGGAAATAGTCCAAGTTATCTTGATTACGCTGCTGCTTACGCCAGCTGTACTGGGAGTCCTTTCTTGCGACGCAATGGCCAGTTGGTTTCAGTAAGAAGTCAGAACAGTGGGTGGTACAGTACTCCGATTATCCACACTCCTCCTCCACCGCCCACCATTTGCACCCATCCAGCCGTACACTACTCTCAACCACCTTCAGTAGTTACTACTAGTTACAGTGTGAACCCAACTATTCCATATTTTTCAAATCAATATGTCGTGAGTACACCATTTCAACCAAGGTAAGAACAATATATAGAAATATATCTTCAAAAGAGTTTGTGTATTGACCTGTGTAAAAACATAGTTACTTTGAATCAGGACAAAAGATGTTTTACGGCTATAGATAAAAAAAAACCCCTCACATAGATCCAAATGATTTCCGCTTATTTTGCTGCTATACTTATGTTCCAAGCATTTCTTCATATTCTCTTTATGTATTTATTGTTTTGTAGCTACTTGTTTACTCGAAATAATGATACTCAATGATAATGATAAAGATAGATAAAGGTGTTGGTGTTGATTTTTATAGTAATGATAATAATGGTAATAATACCAAAGCCTTAACACAAATATTAAAGAGACATGTTTATTATTCTTTCACTGGTACTAATATTTAGAGTAATATATATATATATTATTTTGTGGGCGCGTGTAAGCGTATGAAATCTCATGCTGTACTCCAATGTAAAAATAAGAAAAAAAAGTGCGCCCAGATAATCTTTGTAATCTTGGTCAAAGTAATGATAATAACCAAACAAAAGGAATTAAGGGACTATTTATATAATTCTTTTCGTATTCCTCTTTATCTTTCCTTTACTTTTACTCTTACTTTTACTTTTTGGTAGAGTGTGTATTAGGGAGGGGGAGGGGGGCCGCTCCAACAAGACTAATATCGCATTATTTAAACATCAGCAAACACAAGCATTCACAAGCAATTCATACACACTACCAAAATAAATAAATCAGAGGGCCAGTCCAGGGTCCAACTCTTATATACATATATATTTATTCCGAGATTGTGTATAGATATATGATTGTGTTAACACTGTCAGATACGCTTCACGCGTGGCGATCTCAAAACCCAAAGAAATAATCGTGAAATAGAGAGAATACAAAACAGAATGATCGTATATATATATATATATCAGAGACAACCAGGACTCTTAACAATAATTATAGTATACAATCTTGTAAGCTTCATATTTTTCCTATTGATATGCTTCACGTAAAAGTATTCTATTTTATGATCAGATTATTAAACGTATATACATATTTTTTCTTATAAAAAATCTGTCCCCCACTCTCTTTCTCTTTCTCTCTTTGAAAATGATGAGTATATACTTTTTAACCGCCTTTTGATGTACAAAAAAGCTTTGCTTGAATAGTCCCGAGACTTTTCTTTCTTAAGAAAAGAAACGCCTTGCTTCTCTTAGTACAGTGATTAGTTTCAGAATTGTGATTAGAAAACCACCGAGAAAATAATAATAGTTATAATAATAATAATAGTTATAATAATAATAATAGTAGTAGTAGTAATAGTAATATAGAGGCCCAACTGAGAATCCTGCTTCTTCCGGGAGTCCTTGCCCATCCGTGGTCTGATGATAAACTCGGGCCCTAGTTCCTCCTCCCCCCTTTATTTCTCATATGGATAGACGATAGCCAGCTAAATATTAGCCAATCAAATAACGCTTCATAGCCAAAGGCTCAAGCTGAGCTAAAATAGTTATACCAATTTTCGGATATCAAATAAAGCAGTGCAACTTCATACACTCCCCCCTTTTTTTTTACATATCCTTACACAATAAACGAATCACTTTTTGTTTTTGTTTTTGGTTGGTCAATCAATTGTTTGGGCTTTGATTTTTTTCTGTTAGATAAATGACCTTTAGGTTATTGATTTATAAATTACTGCACAAAACACGTCTTCTTATTCCTTATTTTATATAGATCAACCCCAAGAAGATAAAATGATGTGTACACCCATTCAAACAGCGCAACATATGAAAAAGCTCAATTACTTTTATAACTGATCCCAATTACTTTTTTCTTTTCTTTTGATACTTTCTTCTTCTTCATATTTCTTGTCTTAACTTTAAAAGCCTCTCTTTTGTTATTATGGCAACTGAAACTACAACCACATTTGACTCTAATGAGATCTTTGTCGTATTTGTCCTAGGTAAGAGTTTTATTACAAGTCGCCTTGGATACTTGTTGTCATGACAACATATTAAATCGATCCTCATTCATATTTTAAGGCGGACCTGGCTCTGGAAAGGGAACCCAGTGTGCTTACATCAAACGAGACTATGACTTTGTTCATCTTTCCGGTATGCATCATTTACTTATATCTTATAGCATATAATGTTATATACTATACATACATACATACATACATACATACATATATGTATATATTAATAATGCGGATGTTTAGCTGGTGATCTTTTACGTGAGGAGCAACATCGCCCTGGTTCGGAATACGGTGAATTGATCAACAATTATATTCGTGAGGGTGAAATTGTACCTATGGAGGTGACTATTCTATTGTTGGAAAAGGCAATGAAAGAGAGCAGAGACACCGAAAACAAGACTCGGTTTCTTATTGATGGATTCCCCCGCAAGATGGACCAGGCTATTAAATTTGAGTCTACGGTAAGAAACAAAGAAGTGTTGTCATGAATTTTTAAGGTTTGAGTTTATTTATAATATCTATATATATATATATGTATGGGCTGCCTGTGTGTTCATATTTTAGGTCGTTGAATCCCAGTTTACTCTTTACTTTGAAGCATCAGAAGAGACTTTGCGGAAACGATTGTTGAAACGCGGAGAAAGCTCAGGTAGAATTGATGACAACTCTGAATCTATCAAGAAGCGTTTCAAGACCTTTGAAGAGACCAGTTACCCAGTTATTGAAGACTTTATGGCTCGAGGAAAAGTTCGCAAGGTAATTTTCTTTTTACTGAGGCTTTTGTTTTTTATTTATCTGCTTAAAAGACAGATAATTTAGTTAAGTATTTTGTCTGATATGTATATATGCGTATGTGTATGTGTTTGTTTTTTTCTGGGACTTCTGTAGATCGATGCTGAGCAGTCGATTGAAGAAGTGTTTGAGGAAGTAAAGAAGATTTTTGAGACTGCGTTTTAAATTCTTTTAAATACAAGATTTCTACTTCAAATTCAGACTATGTTAGTTTTTTTTTTGGACGAATAAAAGTTACAATTTAGACAATGCCTACCTTTTTTGGACAAAGAGGAAATGATATTCAGACAGAAAAGAATAAGTTTTTGGATTAAAATCCAATATTTAAACATTACCTGTAAAGATCTAAATTCTTTGGCTAAAACAAAAAGCAACTGTGTATGAGACAACGATTTAACTCTAACGAAAACAACTAAAAGGAATAAGGCGACCACAGTCGCGGAGCAAGTTGGCAGAAATGTCATGAATATTCTCTGCAGCATTCGAATCACGGCTCCATACCATCGTAAAGCTTTAGCATGCTACGACACTAATCAAAACTTCAAACGCAAAGATTATATTTTTATCATGACAGCAGTGCTAGACCTATTCCCAAAAGTTAGTAATCTGGTTCTACAGAAGAAAATTTGCTCATTTTTTACTTTGAACGTCTTGAACTTGTCAACATAGGAAACCAACCACTTTCCCACTTTTTCTCTTCTTTTAAGCATACTAAACAAAGTGCTTGTTGATGCAGTGAATTGTACGCATTGACGTTTTTTTTGTATCGCACATCATAGTGAGCCTATAAGTAGTGACACAGCTGTAGAAATGACATTAAACAGTGCTCGAAGAATTCTGTAGTGATTTATATAGACTGTAATAGTTTCAATGCAGGCGTGTGATAAACACTAGTTATATCCTTTTGTCAATTGTGCCGTTTATTTTATATCGTGCTGAGTACTACTTTTTCCTTCCAAGAATTTACTTTGTCTTCTTTTAGCGATTACATGTTCGTAGCTTTCTCGTAGATTATAAATTGAGTCATGGTGTACCAGAAATCTTGAGAGAATACTTTTTTGCTTGTAGATTTTGATGAGTTTTCTATAAATAACTGTTTACGAATATTTGTGAGCGAAACAATTTCTGTCTAACTTGGTTTGATACGTCTTTAAGTGCTGCCGTTGAGGCCTTCTTGTTTTCCGGTCGTAAAAACGACTCTAGCTTGATATTCCGAGTGACAGAGGTGAATGATCCAATCGACGCAATAACCTAGTCTTTATTTGGTTGTTTCTTTTTTGTTGCAATAATAAGATGATCTTGTACTTACATAGCCCAACTCTTTACAGTTTGTACAAGTGATTGTAGTGTAGTAATTTGATAAAGATGACAAGTTCCCTATATCCAATTTGGAAGCGTGTTTCTATTTTTTCTGTTCCAGTCAAAAGTTATATTTAATGTATAATTTATGTAAATATATTAATACTTCATATATTGATGTTCTTTAGAAAAAGGCAGATCTTTGTAATGAACAGCGAAGAGTTGTTATTGATACATGCATAAAATGTTTTATCATAATAATCCTTCTACCCACAATCTTTACACAACACATCTAAGTTAAAAATTATAATGTAAGTCCAATAATAAGGCGGCATGATTGAACATATAAATATGGCCTATTGTCATATCTGGTATTCTTTTTTTTTTACCATGAATTGATTGCAGTATCCTATATGATTTTTTTCTTTGAACATTACTTTTGTATCATTAAAGAAAAAGAAAGCTGGTAGAATTAAATAAGCCAAAGATGCTTTTTATTTAGTCAAATCGAAATTGTGGCAATGCGATTAATCATTGAACTGCTGATCAGATCAAAACACTTGAATATTATCATGAACACCTTCTGCAAAGAACTGATCTCATATTATAGTTGTCTCTGAAGTACTTTGTATATATAGATTATGGTTATTGTGGCACTTTGTAACATTGCTGTATTATGGGCAGCTTAATTCTCTTGAGAAAATTAGACAATTATAGGTAAAGCCGACTGAGGACTAACAATTTTTTTTGTCTAAAGACTTGATTTCTCTCTATCTCTCTGTCTGAATATCCTTTTCTCTTTCGTTCAAAAAAAAACGAACACTGTCTGCGTCTGAAGTAAATTGTACTGTATAATATCTTTATACTAAATTTTGTCATTGGTGCGGCGCTCCAGTGTGACTGCAACCCATGTAGATAGAAAATTTTCAGTGTTGTGGTATAAAAACAAGAATAATCAATACACGCTTTGTTGTATTTGTTGTTGTTACCCTATTACCCTCCTGCCTTTCTACCGTTTTGCTTCTTTCTCTCTTTCTACTATATATTATTTCTAAATACCAACAAGCAAACACGTACTTCCTGACATTAATGGGATTACATGGTGAGTCTTTTTTTACTTATTTTATAATTATAAATTCTACTATATTATTTTGTACATCTACAAAATAATACAGGTGCATGTTTATAAGCAAAATTAGCAAGAATTTGTAAGATACAGAAAGGATGAAACTAAGAAGCCAGAACAAGGCAACTTGTCGTGATCAACACACTTCTGATTTGCTCCCTGACTCTATATCTTACTATTCCCCATTTGAATAAGGACAATGTACTTTATTGAGCACATTATTATTATTATTGTCAGTTTTACTTACATGACTATTTATTGTGTTTAGATTCTTCTACCCTTTAATTGAAAGTATTTTTATACTATAGTAAGATATGTGCATATATATGTATATATGCATGACATCACCCTAGCTTAGTGTAGTCTAAAAAACAAGCTTTTAATAAGGAGAATAAAAAAAAGAAAAAAGTATAGGTTTGTGTGTAGATAAGCTTTCTTTTCTCTCTATACTCTAAAGGTGTTTATAAAAATAAATCAAATAAAATTTGTTTCGAAAAATATGAAATGTTCTCGCATTAAACTGCGCATCTTTTGCTGTTTTGTACATTATGGTGTTTCAGTAGCCCTAACTTTTTTATATCAAGCCACAAAACTAAAAAAAAAATGTCTTTTGCTAACTTAAGTTTTAGATAATCTCTTTCTATAGATCTAAAGAAAATGCTTAGGTGTGTATAGAATGAGATGATAGACTTCACCACTTTTGTCTATGAATATTTTATCAGAGAATAAAATTAAAAGCAAAAGAAAATACGAAAGCACTACAGTTCTTTTTTCATGTTAATTATTATTGATCTATGTATTAAGCCACTGCAAAACAAGAATCTAAACTTATAAAACTATGGAAATACCCTATTTGTCTATTGTCGCTATGACGATAAATAACAATTATATTTTATTTTATTTTATATTTTTAATTATTTAAAATAAGTCCTGAAACTGTGTAGTGTAAACTCTAACCAAGAAAAGAAATCAAGTGGGTCGAGCTTAATTTATACATATATTTGGTATTTTATCAAAGTCTCTACCAACTATAGCTGCGTGATACAATACATACTGCAGACTCCATTTATAGCTTTATCTCCATTGCATCATAGTCATTATTTTAAATCCTACAAAACCTCTAAAATCTGATGTGTCAACCGAAATAAGATGTAACAAAGAAATAGTTTAATGTTGTATATCTACCAATACTCTGGTTGGCTTTTTCAAGCTAAGCATAGCATAGTCTTCTATTAGATTTACGTCACCAGGTTAGACAACGGATATAATAAGTACACTTCATGTGTACTGAGAACAATAAAGCAAGGACCAGAAATAAATCGGATCGTGTTGACCGAAATTACCTGATCTTTGGAATTGTTGTGTAATCGATCATCGTCACTGAAAAGAAAAGAAAAGAAAAATGAATTGAGCATATTTTATACTTACTTATAACTAGCAATAAATACCTGTCTTCTTTCACTCTTCTTAATTTATTTCTTTTCATCTTTAGCCCTCTTATAATCAAAATACATTAAATGACCCAAGTATATGATACAACGGATACCACTGACTTTACCAGGAGGCACTCATTCCGCGGTTGGCTACGAAAGAATGTCTTGCCAGCACCCTCTCGCAAATCACAGACTTCATTTAAAAGAACTACTGGTCAAAGAACAGGCGCCATCCACAGTAAGATATACATCATTTTGGTTCAAGTGGCTGTTTTTTTTTGTTTTTTTTTTTTTTTTTTTTTTTTACAAAAAAATATTAAATATTGTCCTTGTAGATGTATTTGGTGTCCCTCTATCTGAATCTTTGTGTTATGCTAGATCAACTATAGGCTACGTAGATGAAGATTTTATCAAACATCGACGTGCGGGTGCGATTCCGATCATAATTGCAAAGTGCGGTGCCTTTCTCAAACAGAATGGTAATTTCAATTACATTTTTGCAGTATAAAACCAAGGATAGTTATCAAAGCACTCCTTAATTTTTTTTTGGGAGAGTCTATGTATAAATATATATATATATATATATGTATAGTTAATAATAATTTCTTGGTTGATTTACTTCATTTCACTTTTATGTACGTGTGTGCGTGTAAATGTGTAGCGTTGCACGAAGAAGGCATATTCCGCTTGTCGGGAAGTATGAAACGTATCAATGAGCTGCAGCAAGCATTTGATAGTCCCTCGACTGCATATGGCCTGCACTTTAACTGGGATGGCTGTACAGTACATGATGCAGCTAGTGTGATGCGTCGATATCTTAACAAGCTACCAGAGCCCGTCATCCCACTTGAATATTATCAAGCCTTTCGAGATGTCATGAGTAAGAGATTAGAAAATAGACTCTTTATATACATTGTTTGTAATCAAACAGACAAACGAACAAACAAACAAACAAACAAATAATCTTAATATCACCGTCTTCTTGCTTGATTAGGCGATAAGTTTTACCACACCACCGATGCCAGAGTCACGGCATTCCAAAAGTTAATTCAAACTATCCCTCCAGCCCACCAACACCTCTTATTATATCTGCTCGATATGCTCAATATGTTTGCCTGTAATTCCGCCGAGAATCGCATGGACGCAAGCAACCTCGCCGCAGTCTTCTGCCCCGGAATCCTGAACCACCCAGACCATATTTCGGTCGTTCACTACAAAATATCTCAGCGTGTGATTGAGTTCTTGATCGAATTCCAGGCCCTTTTTACGATGCAGCTACTTATAAAAAAGCCAAAGGAGACTTCTGATACAAACGATCTACCACCCGTGCCCCCTATTCCTAAACAGCTAGCCCACACGGACACCAGCAGTATATTAGGCAGAGATATTCCAATAGCAAGGCCACTCATTGACACCGATGAACCACTAGCGCCGGTGATGCCATCAGTAAAACAACGAGCATTGCCACAACCTCTTAACATGACAGGTCTTGTTTACAATCCTACACGTTCCATCAAAACATCCTCTGACATTTCTAATAATATGCCGTCATCCTCAAAAGAAGAAGAAGAAGACTGGGTTGATTCCGGAACAGATGTCAAAACCCCAGCTTCATTTATGAAATCACCAAAAAAGATAAAAGACATTCAACAGAGCGAATACTCCCAGCAGCCGATCCCAGAAGAATTCAATGAAGACGACGTAGCAACACCAAGAGCCGTAATTGCGGATCCGTTTAGTCTACCTAATAAGACTAAACTACAAGAAACACCCAAGTCTCAAGACATTGTTACGTCAATTTCGGAAGCGATCCAACCTTTTAAAAAACGTACGATTGAGCAATTTGCCCAGCTAAAAGATACAGCCAGACCGTATTTTGGTAAACACAAGTACACGCTTATATATGTATATTTACTCAATATAATCTTATTATCTAACAATACCAACAACAACAAACCAACAAACGCCATACTTTCTGTTCTTTACTATTAGTTCAACCTACGGATAAAGATTTTGTCTACAGTGTATGTGTTTCTAGCGCTGGCCTGGTTTTATTCCTGTCAGCCTATGAAATATACCTAGTAATTTCAAACCGACAGTGGATAGAGCCATGTGCCTACTTTGGGGGAATGATGGCTTACTTCACTCTTCTGTACAAGGGAACCTGCGAGGATAATCAACACTTATCTGAACAGACTACTCTGGATCCTCCAGTTACAAGCTCGTTTGATCTACAGAAAAATGAAGATACATTTGGTTCATCAGTCAGTATTCCAAAACAGATCGATCAGGACTCTGATGATGCGCTTTCGCTGTTTGACGATATTTCTATTGCAAACGATCATGCAGCAGAAGAAGCAATGATGAAGGACGAAAGCATTATGTCCGAATGGAAAGACCTACTCACCAGAGCATGGCGAGCAGATATTTCGATGCCTAAAGGGTTTCCGTTTTCTTTGGCTAACTCTCATTCGATGAGTGAAACAACCGAGACTAACGATAGGGAGTATGCAGATGATGCTTTTGAGACTGCTTCGCTGTGTTCTGTTTCTTCGGTGACCAGTAGATTTGACGAAGAGTCTGATCCGAGTGAAGACGATGAACTGGACTACAAGGAGGACGAGGACTGTTTGGCTGATTTGAGTACCGAGGAAATGGAAAGTCTGTGGGAAAGATTTCAGCAAATTGAAAAAGATACAGAATTGGCAAAGGTTCTTCAAAAGGAACAAGACGAAGAAGCAAATCGAGTTAGGCTTGAAAACAATCCATTTATTACTTCTCCCACTAGTCCATCTTTTGCAGAGAAAGAAAAATGGAAGTTGCACAAGTATACCAAATAATTTGTCATTTAGCTTAAAAGAAATCGACTTGATGTTTTTGATGTTGACCAATTGTTATTCTGAAAATGACATTATTATTACTATTATTCTTTATAAAAAAAATACAATTTAATATAATATATAATTGATGTGGACAGACCAAAAAGTTCAAAATTAGTTCAAATGCATATTAGATAAAATGAAGTACTCGTAGTATCATCTCTTCTATCATGTGAGGATCTTCTATTAAGCGTTTTCTGGACTTTGCATGCTGTGGCACCACTCATTCACCAAAAGCATTATATCCTTCTCAATAAGAGTGGCAATATAAGGCTATTAACCAGCCAGAGTCCTTTGAGCTTTTTTTTTTTGAACTTTTAGTCTGTACAAACCAAATATATAATACACTATGTATAAATGTCAATACCTTGAATTACTTTTAACGTTAGCGAATATCTAATGTCATGTTTTTTATGTTTTCAGAATAAAAAAAAATGACAGAAATCCCAAGATTTCTGATTTAAAATAAGATACACTATATATAAGTACACTTGACGAGTGCGAAGTTTGTTGTATTAGAGAACCCGTTGGGATGTGATATTTTCAAAGACTGCTAAAAAAGAATTATTAGTGAAACCCAGTCAAAAAAAAGAAAAAACTCAACCACAGTTGATGAAAACAGGAGTACTGTGTCACACATAAGAGAGATAAATCTTAATAAGCTTGGCTATTCAAGACTTATTCTCTTATATAGATATATAGAGGCGACTCTTGACTATATTATGCTTATGTCTGAAAGTGGAAAAACAAGTTCAATTTTTAATAAAGACTTGGTGATGAAATGGCCTCCCTCAGTAAAATTTTACATCTTTTCCTTGGAATTTCAATAGCCGCGTACAATAAAAGTGAGTGAAGATCCTAAATTTTCACTCGACAACGGGTTCTCTATTTATACAATTTACAACGTTACACTAATAACGTTAAATTTCTTTTTATAAAAGTAAAAGAGAAGTTTATTATTATTTTTATGAGCTAAGTTGTAGTTATTAGGATTATGGATTAGGAAAACGTCTCCTATATTCCTCCATTTCTCGAAGGTATCTGACTCTATCATTCTGTGCCATTGTTACATAGCGCTATACACAATCGAGTAAGGGAATGGGTTAACTGATTGATGGATAATTATGCTTCTCAAGTAAGAATGGTGCCTTTACCTCCTTATCCTCAGCACTGAGTGCCCTCCACCTCTGACCCAATGTTCTGAAAACATCCCTTTGATTAATGTTAGGAATATCGGCTTTTACAATTGCATAATTTGTTTTGGTAAAGTGGGCATAACTGTGGGCATTCCTTTTGGGTAAATTTGGGTCTCTAGGTCTTCTCCTCTGTCGTCGTCTAATCGGCCGGCCTAGTATCGCTCGAATATCTACCTGTTTAAGGGTACTCTCGAAAGCTGCGAATGCCCTGTAGATTTGATCAAAGTCTCCAAGCTACATTTTATATATTTAGATATATAAAAAGTATAAAGTATAGAATATAAATTAGTATTATTATTGATAATGGCAATGATGATGAGTGTAATAAAAGATATTTCTAGATCTAATTTGTATATATATATAATTTCTAACAAATCTTACTGACATTTACCCTTCTTCTACGACGAGCAGGAGGCTGACCATGCGGACTTCCTGGCGGGTCGGGTGAGGGAGAGGGTCTTCCAGTCCAACTTTCATACTGCCTCGTTGAAGTAACACCCTTCTTCCTTGCAGACTTGGGCTTTGTATGCGACGTAGACTGGCTTGACGAATCGGCCATTTTTTATTGGTAAATTAAATTGAAAGTAAGGAATAAAAGATGAAGTGAAAATTTTATCGATAATAAATTAATATATATATATATATATGCTTAAATGTGCATTGCTGTAGCGTTGTGGTTTGTATTGAATAGGTAAAGTATCTCTTTACCCGTAAATATACTACTGTTTCTTTGTTCTGTTAAGGAAACAGTGCTGCCCAAAGATATAAAAGTTCGAAGAAGTACTGGATACATATATATCCTATTGTTATTGTTGTTTTTATCTATATTAATCATCAGGGGCTGGTGTCGTGATCTCTTTTGTAATAAAAAGAGAAGAAGTAATTACCATCTTATTGTATTATAATTCTTTATTTAATAAATTAGATAACATTATATTTGATATCTTTAACTCACAAAGAGGAACTTTTGCTCTTGTTCTTGCGCTTATAGTAATTTAAATATACAAATTCGTACCCGCTCAGTATTCATGATATGTTGTTCTAGTCCGACAGATCAATAGCACAACCTGCTTATTCTAACTTATCTACTTTTTACTTATCAACTACACGACTAGAAAATATTATTGTCAAGTCAAATCAATAGCATGTTTGGCCCTTTTTTAAGCCCTTCTGATCTCGTGTATGCAATCGGCCACTGTCATCTAATTACTTTGGCAAATAAAAACTTCAGCCGGAATATTGCTAATATTTCATATAAATACCAGTTTCCAGCTCCTTAAGAGTTTTTTGCTTTTGGAATACCAAGCTCTAGCTTTCAATATTTTGGTAATATTTTCCACTCTTCTGGAAGCTTAGATCTGTAACAGCTAGCATTTTCCTCTTAGTAGACAAACTCCCCGATCATTATTCCCACTAAAACTCTCAAAAATCGAATAATTTTTTTTTTCATAAAGACCAATTATGCATATTAGTAAAATGTGCGGGACGTTTCATGGTATACAATGAGCCATATCCTCCTGCTTACGCACGACATATTATGGGGTCTCCATAACAACCCAACCTTGATATGATACAGTCACCCATATACTTTTTTGGACACTGTATTACTCAAGTATATCCATGCTCACCAAAAAAGAAAGCATAAACCTCGGTACCATCACTCCCGATAATACGATCCCATCTTTAATCAGTCTCTCTGGGGTGATTAAGGGTCTTTAGCTATACCGTATAAAATATTTAATTAAACACTTGATCAAATATATAGTGTTCTGTATGATCTTTTGTTTCAAGGCCAATAATTTTCTACACGGTCCAAGTGTGTGATATTTTATTTATCAAATAGGTTTTTTTTTAATAATATCACAAGCAGCAGTTCGTATAATTAATTCAACTAAAAGTTAGTTACGCTTTGCCATAAAATAGTATTAGCTTATTTAACTCTATGCAAGACTTAACTTAGTAAATAAATAGTAATACAAGTTTTCATTCTTTGGAGGTGTATTCTTTAAGAGAAAGCGGACATCAAGCGTGGGCATATGATACAAACATCCTAAATTTTATTATTAAATAATTTTCTTTAGAGTGAAAAAAAAAAGATAATTTGATCAATATATAAGGAATCAATATTAAACAACGTCTAGATTGTGAATCTTAATGTGGTATACTAGGCTACTTACATACGTAGAGCTTATTATCTTAATTAATTTGGGTATATAGCTGATTTTCTGTATTTAATTTACCCATTCTGATCAAAATGATTTATTTATTTATTTATTTTAAAAAAAGACAATCCAACAGTAAATCAAACAATTTTCAAATTATAATATTTATTGTTAAAGCTAAATATGTTTACATTGATGTAATGATGTTAAGTTCAAGTAGCCAAGTTAAGATTTGGAAGTTAGAGAGTTTTTTTTTTTACTTTTGATTTTTTTTGAAATATAGAAATTATGACAGCTGTTGATACCTATTTGTGTGTGTATGCATGTGTATATGGTTTTAAGGATCCTAATTATCGAAGTTTGTTGTTTTGACAACAAAACTGTAAAATGATTTTCGTGCAGACTAATATACTACAATGATCAATGTTATAACTTATATCAGAATATTAGACTTTCAAGCAAGACCATCTGGTTAAATGAAATTATCAGTCACTCAGTCACTCAGTCACTCAGTCAATCAGTCAATCAGTAAATCAATCAATAGATTACAATAGAATATAATAAATTGTATTTGGAATTATAAAAAAAGAGTTTGTGAATATTAAGCGTTTGTCAGTTAATCGTTTCATGAAAAAGTTTTGATAAATATATATTTAAATGTCTATGAGCTCAGTTATACTTTTTTAGTCACTATCATTTCTTATTTCTTTATTTTTCATATAAATCCGTAAAAAAAATTATATATGTTGTTATAGCTACAAATTAAAGTACAATTTCTCATTATCATCACCATGGTAATTTGTTATTATTATTACTATTACCATTTTCATTATTTAAAACAAAGATAAAAAATGTATAGAAATAAAAATAAAAATAGAAACATCTGTTCTAATTATATACATATCAAAACCTCTTGTCAAAAAAAATTTAAAAGAAACTTTACTACATGAATTAAAAGATATCTATTTTTAGATCGTGTGATGTGATGTGTATATGTATATCCATGACAACGCAGTACATCAAACTAAGATAATTCCAACGTAAAAATATATTATTCTGTTGTAACCTCAATCAGCCCCCCCACCCCCTCATACATAAACAAACAAACGAAATAGCAAAAATATGAAGACCACAGCTGGCTGACTAACTGGCTGATTGTTTGACTGGCTTAGGCGCATAGATTTCCTTATAAGATCCCTACACGTCAATAACTAATAGCTTTGGACACAAAAAGAAAGGAGGAAATATATGAAAAAAGGAAAACTTAGGTTTGACAAGGGTAGAAACGGGCCTTTTCTTCTTCTTACTTTTCTTGTTTTTGTTGATTTTTTCTTACATAAAGCTTAAATATTAAGATACAATAAATATGTAACTAAATATATTCTAATCAAGGCATTTAATAGAAAAATAGCAATTGCTGCTATTATTGAAACCATAAAGTATATATATATCTTTATCTTTATCTACATAAGTAGCTTAGGGGAAGTGAGTCAATTCTAAAATGTATTTAAAGAAAACAACCCTTTTATTAATATTACTATTGCTATTGCTAGAGGGATCCTATATATATATTGACAGACAAATAATGTAACCCGAATACCAAGTGTTTGGTAAAAGAATTATAAATTGTATGAAACAGTAGGGCGATATTTAGCGAATATTAATAGTGATGGATCTGCTGTAATAATAATGATCTATGCTATTATTGTTCCTATTATTATTACTAGTATTGTTTTGCCCAATAGAGGGAAGCTAAAGAGGGATATCCTGCAAAAGACTATTGATGATCCAGTAAAGATACTATGTCAATCCCTCTTCTTCGTTTTCTTCATTTTCTTCATTTTCTTCATTTTCTTTATCTGTTTTTATCTATATGTTCTTATGCTTGTATATATTACTATCTCCTACAAAAACCCTAATCTTAAATCCAGTCGAGTGTATATTTGAATACTGGAATTTCTATCACATTTCTATACTAACTTTGAGTGCATATTTCAATAATAGAATTGACGTATATATCTTTACTATATGCAAAAAAAAGACAGGTAAATGCTTTAGTAAAGTAATTTGTGATTCCTTTGGATATATACATATATATTTAGGGATGATGATACAGCTAAATAATAATTAACACTGGGATTTATATACAAATTAACTTAAGAGTAGTGACAAATATGTAGAATACATAACGTCTCAAAGTAATTAAAAATATATGTTTCATTTGTGATTTTTGTCTTCTATCTGTATTAATTCTCTTGCCATTCGGTCAAGCATTTATATCCCATAACCAACCTTACCACGTATCAGGATATACACTATACATTATTAGCTATTGATTAACATGACTTTTGAAAGAATGGATATACGTAACTGTGTATATAGATATATAAATTATAAAGTGCATACATTGGTGAAATCTAATGTTTAGTAAATGTCACTTTTATCAATTATAAATATACAATGTGGAGCAATGGCTGTAGAATTCGTGTGACTATAGAAACTATTTCTCGTATCTTTATTATATATATATACTTAAATGAATTCTTACATGCTTTAATGCAACAAAAAAAGAAAATGATTAATGAAATGCCAAATAACAAATGGCTTTTTTTTCCCTATTCTATTATATTCTATTACTTCTTGTGTCTGTTTGTGTACTTGTGTATTTGTGTGCTACAAAGCTTGGATTAATAATAATTTAATAAATCAAATCACAGCACAAACCCATCTCTACAATTGTACGTTGTGTGTGTATACATGCATGTACCCCCTCCTTTTCCTCCTGTCCCTTCACCTCTACCTTCCCCTCTCACACTAATACTGATATACAGCATATATTATTTGCGCATTTTAAATCCATATAAACGAAAATCGAATTCAATTCAATCATGAATATTCAAAATACTCACAAAATAATAATAAGAATATATTATGAGCCTTTTTTTTATATATATAATCTTAAATTTGAATATACGGTAACCTGTAACACACGTATTAATATTTCAATACCTAGGGATCGTATTACCTAAATAAATAAAATAAAAATACGTGTGTTTGTAAAGCATCTGATGAATGAGCGCTTGTATGATATGTACTACAAGATGGCCGCCACAGTCCGAACCAATTAAACCATAAATGTCCATTAACTTATACTGTATTCATATTGGAGGGGCTGTGGCTCAATTAATGCCATAGGAAACACAAGCCTCAATAACATTTTAGCCAACAAACTATTTATAGTGGTTCTGGGGAATTTGATTTTTTTTTCATATATATATATATATTATTTTATAAAAAAAAGTAAGACGAAATAATGATAAGGCTAATATATATCTCTAAAGATGAGAACAAAGAAAAGCCCATATATTGGTTGGTTGTAACAAAAGGGTTATTAGCAGTAAAAGGATCTACCTAGTCTGACAATTTATTTTATTTTATTTTATTTTATTTTATGTTATATTATATTTTGTGATGGTGGTAAACCTCCTCTAAAATTTAGTAGTCGCTACTCCGATAAAGCGCACTGTGTTGGGAAGTAAGCAAATAAGCAAACAAGTAAGCAGGGAATTATTATTACAATAATAAAGGAGAGTTAGAGAGAGAGAGAAGGGGAAAGAAGATTGATTCCTCTTAGCTCAGCTCAATTTACTTTATTTTATAGTATCTTACTTGAATATAAATATATGTATATGCCTAATGGTAACGATGCTTGAGAATATTGAGTACAAGTGGCTTCAAGGGACATCTTGCGGTTTTCCTTGATAACGCCAAGACACAGTGAATATTGCTTTAAATGAAACAAGAGAAATGGAGAATGATAAAAAAATATATCTACTATTGGAGTCTCTGGGCTCCTTTACTGATCATTTTCTTGACTGATCCACGCACACCACCAGCCGCATTCTGTAAGGGTGGATTTATGTCCTTGATAAGAATATTTCTTAATCTCCCTAGATAAGAAAATACATTTTGAGCAATTGAATCTATTTGTAATCTTGGTATCTGTGAGGCTTCATTACCACCGATATCATTCGTGTATTGATCTCCCAAAGGCTTTGCTAACGGAATGGGGGCTTCGGAATATCTTTCGACAAGGGAAACTGAGCTAAGATTGATTCCGCCTGGAGTTACAAGATATGCGGGACCTTGGATTAGATTACCTACGGTTAGATGACATGAGTATTATATATATATATATATATATATATATACTTGACGCCAGAAACAAATTGGAATGCTAACGCTAATGCTGACCGTTTTGTACTCGTACCAATGGGTGCACACGTGGCCAAAGCGAAGTAATAGATCCACAGACAAATCCACACAGAAACAGAGGCTTTGAAATACATTGTAATTTGGGTGTGATAAAGAGAGAGATGGAAAGAAGAAAAGTAAAAATAAAACAACAAAGAAGAGTTAAAGATCAAAGACTAACATTACACACACTTATATACCAACGAGTAGCAGTACCGGTAAGAGTACCTTCACAAATTTCCACTCAATATATCAATATATTGGTTTGTATACCAAATTTTTATCAATATATTAGGTCTCCTGAACGATCAACGTATTTAAAGAAGTTCTTTGGAGCCTTGAAGAATCTGAGCGGAGGGAGTAAATTGTGGTAAGCAAATAAATAGAATAAAATAACCTTAAACAAGCAAGGAAATCGATTTGATAACCGAGCACTCCTGGTCTGATATCTCATTTGGTTATTAAGAGTGTCCAGTTCCCTTTTTGATCTTCACCGTGGTTAGGATTTGTCTATTTTCGCACACACACTTTTTTTTTTTTACTTATTTATATATGCGTGTGTAATCTTCTATTATATTTTGACTTTCAAGTTGGGAAGATGAACTGTATACCTACCACAGATCTAAGTCAAGAAGAGGTGTGGCTTGTAATACGCCATGCGCCGCACCTTTTTTTTCCCTTTACTCGTTTCTTCTTCTTCTTTCTTGAAGCCCTTCTTTCTTGTATTTCATTTTTTATACAGCCAAAAGGAAGCAATACATTACAGTAGAGTACATTATAATATATTACGATACAATATGATATGTTATGCTATGATATATAAAATGGTTTAAAGAATAGTCAATCAAGAAGACCATTTATTCATTCATTCATTTCTTCATTCATTCAATAAATCAATCAATCAATTAAAAAAACCCAACCCATTTTGACCTCTTATTTTTTCGTGATAATTTTGCCCTTTGCCCTGGCTTGATTGTCTTTGAACGCCGCCTGTTTTCTGTGATCAAATAAGATAAAATAAAATATAGAGTCCTTTTTATAACTTATTGCTTTGAACTCTTGACCCAGTTTTTTTTATTTTAAATTTGTATATAAATATATATAAATAAATGTATATATAAATACACACACGCTCATACATCCATAAACTCATATACAAGCACAAATACACACATAGATATTTATATATATATTTTATATATATATTATTTCCACTGGCTGTGCTTTCGAATTTACTTTTGGATTTTTACCTCTTTATATATTTCAATCTTATTTTTTTTATACCTCTTCTCCTTCTCCTTTCTTTCGCTTTCGTTTTCGCTTTCTCTCGCTTCTTGGTCGCTTTTGTGCCATTTTTCACTCCTTCCGAGAACTTGACAGCAAGACAGGGTTATGCTTGACGATTGAAGAACGTGTCCGGCTGTGCATCGTCCCCTTTTTTTCTTCTTCTTCCCTCCATTGTCCTCATCTCTTTCTCTCTTTCTCTCTTTCTCTCTTTTTCTCTCGCTTTCTCTTAATAATTTTGTTTTGTTTTGCTCATCTCATCGTCTTTTTGACTTTTTTTTTATATTATTATTATTATTACTACTTTTACTCTTACTACTCTAATAGTCTGATACCTCTTTATTATCTATTATTTTGTATATTTAAACCTTCCATTCTTGCTTCACGTTTTCTTATTTTTGTTTTATAAAAAAAATAAGAGAAAAGAAAAGAACTTATACATATCTCGAAAGGAACAACAACAAAAAAGCAAAAGCAAAAACAACAACAACAATAGCAACAAATATTTTCTTACAACAATCTACAAACCACTTTTTCCTGTCTATCTGTCTATCCATCTATTCTGAATTTAGAAATCTTACAATCCATCTCGATCCATCATCGCAATTCGCCATTTGATTGCTTCACAGATCTAATTCATGCTGCGCATCCTCGCCATCCTTTGCCTATTGTGTGCATCCACTCTCGGCCAAGACACTAGCGGATGCATGTCGCTGCAGTACTCCACAGCCTGCCCAGCCTTTTCTCAGTTCTATGTCGGTATTCCAGGCTTAGCTGAGCGGTATTCGTTCATGACAAACGTTACAGACGTCAAATCATTCGACGAAAGTCTATTGTCCTACGTCTACTCAACCGCAGACTATCTAGCCCCACTCCGGTGCACCAACAAAGCCTATATTACCAACATACCTTACGCGCGTTTCTCTATGACCCGTATATGTACAGAATTGATCCAAGACTCGGATTACTCGCTTCCATGCAACTACAAAAACAATCAAGCCCCTCCACCACTCTGCCAATCGACCTGCAACGACTACATGGACAGTGTATCTCGGATCACAAACGACACAACTCTCTGTCCAGATCAGGATCAACGCAACAACGCTCTTCTCAATCTTAAAACCCAGTGTCAGTATTGGCAGGGCTACAATGGAACCGGTAATTGTATCATGGGAGTAGCAAATGAACCCAATAATTGTGGTGAGTCCCGATCGTCATGCTATATATAATATAAATAAATATATATATATATATATAATCTTATGTGCATGTGGTTTCCAAAAGATCACTAAGTCAGGAAAGGGATACTGTAGGTTTTATGTACGATACCCTTAGTGCCTGTGCGTACTGCAAAGAAAACACCGATACATGCTGTAAATCAGTGAGCTCATGCAGCAAACTATCCAAGGGAGCCGTGGTAGGTATTTCTTTTGGATGTCTGATAGCAATAGCCACAGCAGGCGCTGCCTTCTTTTACCTATGCTACCGACGGAAACTCGTCCACAAGAACAAATTTTCGTTCAATACATACGTTCCCCCACCAAAGAACATCCCAAGTACCGAGAGCGACCCCAGCCCCGCTTACAGGGCAGTACCAGAAAGCAGTCAAAATATTGCTGCCTACCACGACGACGTTGTACACAGAGACATCGGTAATCGGGGTCCTGTAGTCGAAACCTCACCGTTTATGACGCATGAAGAGCTACAAGAAGAACAGCAACAAGCCTTGGCTCAGCAACATCACTATAACCAAAATCAACATCAACAACAACAACAAGAATTGGCTGTAGAAGAGCTTTATGAGGTTGTACACCCATACCCTCCTCAAATGGGCGATGAATTGGGGCTTCATGTGGCTGACATTGTGTGTTTGGCGATGCGGTTTGACGATGGCTGGGCACTTGGAGTCAATGTAACCACGGGTCTCAAGGGCGTCTTTCCAGTAGTCTGTATTGCACCCGCATCGGAGGAATTGCTGGAACGATTGCTCCATAGTTCGGAAATGACTGATACTATTAGTGAGCACGACTATGCAAGCAAAACGCTAATCGAAGACGAAGAAGATCTCGGAGCCCGAAGAACGAAATCCATCCGGGTACCACTGGCAATCAATATTCAACAAATCCGGGATGATTTGCAGCGATCGGTCAGCGTCAATTCTGGCACACGCCGGACGCCTCTCACCGCTCCATCTCCTCTGACAACACGCCCAGAACTCACAGACCATAGAACAATCCCGAGGCGAACGGCAAGCATGCGAGCTTCGTATGGATACCAAGAGGCTGAAAGTCCAACATCACCCAGCATGAATACCCCTTTCTTTAACGTATCATTACTCGCGAATCAAATTCCGAGGCAAACCCCTAACCAGAATATTCCACCAACTGTACCACAAGAGACGTATGAAATGCGTCGACAAGAGAATCGTGTGTCTAAACACGAACAGGAATTCAACGGCTCTAATACAACATGGACAGCAAGGCAGGTAGAAGGACAAAATAAATAAATAAATACATAAATAAATACATACATACATACATATATATATACATACATACATACATACGTACATACATACCTACATCAAATACATAAAGATACACAAATAGATACACAAAGTATGCTGGTGTCATTTAAACAAAGAAGAAAGAATGAGAAATAGAAATAGAAATAGAAATAGAAAGTCTGTCTCTCTCTCTCTCTCTCTCTCTCTGTGTGTGTGTGTGTATAGCTTGGCTACTTTATATGTATAAGTGTAGTCAAGATTTCTGCACAGAATAAATGCATAATGTACAAATGAACGGTTGCTTCTTATTTAGACAATTAAGCATCATTCGCATGCACACACACATACACACAAAAAGAATCATCTCTGCTATTATGTCTTGTTACAAAAAGGGGATCATAAAGAAGCACCTATTTATATTTATATATTAATGATTAAGAATCCGCTTTGGTTTCCTTGGTAACAAAATAAAAATAAAATGGTCAGCTCACTTGAGTATTGTAATTAGCTTCTTTTTTTAAACTTGCTTCACTATCAAAACTATTTCAGAAACGGAAAATTAAACGAATCAGACTTTACTTTTTGTGACTACAAGACTTGTCCAAAGACATTAGCTAATGAAGAGAATAAAAGGACAATTAAAGGTAACCAAATAAAAATAAAAGAAATGAATAGAAAAATATGCCTCTCTTTTGAATTACATAACATAACATTATAATATAATATTTTTACATTATTTTTATAATACAGCATATACATAAATTATAGTCTTTTCAAAGCCCAGCGTCTATGTAGGACAACACGCGTAAACTCAAAAGAGAAAAATAGAGAGAAATATATTTACTGCTACAGTGTGTATGATGTTCTACAATGTTATTTAAATATTATTATAAATATGTCGCTCTCTTAACATCAAGTCCTTAGCTATTGTAATAATTGGCCTCTTTTTTTCCTTTTCCCCTTCCCCTCTTTTTTTTTAATTGTTATTATTGTTCATTTTTAGTGCTCTTGCTTGCACAAGTTGAGGGGAAGGTACCTTGGTAATGAAACTATTATACCCGTCGAAGAGACAGAAAGTGAACAGAAGGGCAACAATTGCCTTGAAGACCCTTTTTATACCGACCAAGTACAAACACGACTTTTTACTTTTTCTAAAAAAGCAATTCCAAATCGTCTCAATCTCAAGTTTAAAGACTGGACCTGTCAAATCCCCATATTAAATCCCAGACGGGAGTTCATTTCAAAAAGTCCCGTGACCATTAAAATCATAAGTTTTCCTTTTGAATGCTCAAAGTTTCAGTTGCTTCTTGTTCTTGAAGAACTTGCTAACAACCTAACCTGTTCTTGTATACCCCCAATTTTTATTTTATTTTTTTATTTTCTTATTAATTACCTTTACCTTGACTTTTATTATTATTTTTTATTCTTTGCCTTTCTATTTTATTTTACAAACGAACCCACATCAATAAACGAAATCTCACAAGATTATGAAAGCACTGACAAAGACGATCAATGACACTTGCTTTGCTGATTCTTCTGCTGATTCCTCTTCTGAAGGTCCAAATAAGTTTTGGGCTCGACCTCAAGACAGCCCGGAACTCACCCTGAAAGAATATTCCGACAGTGGTAGTATTGGTGTCGTATTTGGTCATGAAGATGGTATTACTCTTTTTCTTTTCTTCTCTTCTCATGCTTCTCATTCTTCTTCTTTTTTCTTTATTTTTCGTCTTTTTCCTTTCGTTTTCTTTTTAATTTTATATCTTTATATCTTTATAATATTTCTTATCTCTCTTTATGGCTCCTCTATTATACTTTTTTTCTTTTCAAAAAAAAATGGGGTAATGAAAGGGGTAGAAAAGAATTAAAGTGGAATCACCATAGAGAGGGATGATTGGTACAAACTGGTCTTTAAACTGTAAACGAATAAATTGATCAATATAATATATACACAAACTACATACACACGGCACACGGCACACGACACACACACAATATGTGTATAATATATATAAATATACTGTGTTTAAAGAAGAATTGCAATCAAAGGAAAAAGAAATAACCTTTTTTTTCTATTATTATTTTATTAATTTATTTAAAATTTCTGTGTGTATGTGTGTGGATACAAAAATATTCTAGAAAATTCAGCCTATTCGTATCCCATCGAACCATCATGCGTTACCAACCAAAGTCAGACATCTCGCTCTAGACGCCGTCACCACAGTCATCAATCGACAGCACATCCTGTCACTGCCTTGCGTGCCAATGGAAGGCCTCAACATATTGACTCTAAAAGGCACCAGACAAAGATGCTTCTGGTCTCATTAATTGAGTCATTTTGTCGTAGCTATGGCGACACCCCTGAAGCCAATCACAAAGTGTTTTTTCTTATTTGCCAAACATTAAGCTCATTTGGGATCATTGATTCCGAATTTGTCGACGAGGTGGCTTCTGCCCGCTCCTCCTACAATCGATCGTTTCAGAATCTGTTTTACACTGTTGTCCAACGTGTACGCAAACAGGACTACTGGCTAGAGGACCAGCAACGAATGATCACACAGACCCCTTGGCTAGATCTAAATAATAATCGACAGCCTAATGGATCCGAAAACAACAGCCCGTCATTCTTGTTTGGTCAATCACCCCAAACCAACAAAGAAACAGCAAAAGAAAAAGAAGAAGAAGATATTTCATCGTCCCTTGAGAGCAAATCTACCCATCGTTCAGATCTACTCTTCAATCTAAGCATTCAAAATTCACGCTACAGAAACGATTTCATCGAAGTATCCATGTTGGGAAAAGGAGGATTCGCAAGCGCATGGAGAGCACGTAATAAACTTGATGACATTGAGTATGCTGTCAAGAAGATCCGCTTGGGGAAGGATCTTGATGACGATGGTATCAATCCCTACGAGAGAATTTTTCGAGAAAGCAAGAATTTAGCGCGACTTGAACACCATAACGTGGTTCGTTATTATTCGTCCTGGCTAGAATACACACCAGCAGATACTCCTATCACTTCGAGTGATGAAGGATCATGTGATGAATTTGGGTATACTAGTAGCAGACAGGGCTCAGAATCCTCTGATAGCGAGGACTCTCAAGCAAGCATATTCAATGGGCAGGATCCCACATTTGATGATTCCACACCAACATTCTCTCCCGTAAAACCCTCCTATGAAGATATGTCCCAAATTGATTTTGTCCAAGACTACCAAGAGGTCGATCAATTAGAACGCCGTGGCGAAGATAGTGCCAATTTATCCAACAGACCGACAACAGAATATGTTCCAGAAACCTATTCTCCAGGCCCATCTAATTTGTCTCCAAACCCATTCAGTAAATATGGACAAGTTTGTAGCGGTAGTGGAGGAGCAGAAGAAGGGCCAGGAGGACCAGGAAGCGTAAGAAGAGAATCCCGACAGAGAAAGAAATCTACATCAGAAGAAAGCTTTGGGGCAGGCTGGACATTGTTTATTCAGATGCAACTCTGTCCAAGTAAGCATGCTTTGGATTTATGTTTACTTTTATTTGGACCGGCACTAAATGTGTTTTTACATATTTTGCTTGGCTTCAATTAGCCACTCTGCACGAATACATTCGATTCCGTAACAAGAAGTATAGCGAGACCAATAGAGACCAGACAGACAGTGGACGCAACATCGAAATCTTCTCGCAGATTCTAGAAGGCGCAGCTTATATTCATGGTCAGGGTCTAATCCATCGCGATCTCAAACCAAGCAATATATTCCTGGGTATGCCGACCTATGGAGAACACAGACGCCACCACATACGCTCCAGCAGCACTCATGAGCATGGATTTTCGTATGATTCCGTTCTTTCGGTCTCAGGTTTGCGAGAATGTATGTGGGAGGAAGCCTGGGTACCAAAGATCGGTGATTTTGGTTTAGCTTCGGCCGTGATTCATGATTCAGATAACGGCTATGAGAAGAACTATTCGCTTTCCATGCCGCAGTCATTTTATAGTCATCTCGAGAACCACAACCACAACAGCAACAACAACAAAAATATCAACAATATCAACAACGACCTGAGTAGATCCGCTGAACCGGCCGGTCTCAGCACAAGTCTAGACTCATCTGATGTTCAAACGATTTTCAAGAAACGACCACGTCTTCATCGTATGCGTACAAGTGGGGTTGGAACGCGTACAGTAAGTTTATCAGTAAAGAAATATAAATATAAATATATATATATTTATATATAATATGACTCACTTTAAATGTTGTACAGTATGCCTCTCCCGAACAATTAGCACATCCTCCTCAAGCTTACGACGAAAAGTCTGATATTTACTCATTGGGTATAATATTCTTTGAACTTTGCCAGCCGTTTGTAACAGCAATGGAACGCGCTGATGCGATCGATCATCTAAAGAAAGGTATTTTTCCAGAAGGATTTGTCGAAAAACACCCAAAGGAGGCAAGTACACACAAATAAAATAAAAGAATTGTAATGTATTGTATATGCGAGTATATGTTTGACGTTGATTGACACCAAATATCTGAACTGTTAGTCTGCAATCATTTTATGGATGATGGATGATAAGCCTGCCAACAGACCTTCGGCTATGCAACTATTGGAATTCGAATTGTTTGCCGTATCCACTGTAAGGGACACAAATGAATAGCATTCCGTGTTACACCACCTTAGCTTTATTAAAAATTATTGGGTCTGACCTTTTCATTGGTATTTTATTTATTCTTATTCTTTGTAGGACATGTATACTAATTTACAGGCTCAATTGCAAGCAAAGTCTTATGCACTTGACACCAGAAACCGAGAGATGGCTCTTCTTCGTGATGAAATGGAACGGATTGAACGTGAGAAACAGAAAGAGATGAGTATAATGCAGCGCCGCTTGGAAGAGCTTCAACGCCAGCTCGATCATGTTCAATTAAAAGACGACAAGAAGCGTCATTTGGATGAGGAGTGTACAGATGATTCTCATGAATCAAAGAAGATTGAGCGAGTACTCGAAGAGAGAGGTAAAGCCACGATTGTTCAATCTTACTCAACCAAACTAGCTACCCGTACAAAATCTACCCCAGTTACCCATTGATAGTATATTTTTTCTATTTTTTCTTCTTTTCTTTCGAATCGTTCTTCTACTACCTCTCCTATTTAAACCCTCCCCATTCTGTACATACGTCTCTTTTCAATTGGTTTTTTTAAAATCTTGCCTGAAATCAAAGCAAGTGTTGCAACTACGTCTTACCATTTTACCAATCTATCATTTTCACACCCTTTTCCTCTTTATATTCGCAATATTTGATTCATTGCATTTGAAGTAGTATAACAATAAATAAGTAAATAAAATTCATGTAAATCAAAGAAATAATAATAATAATAATAATCAAATGACAATTGGCACTAAAGAAGAAAAGGCAGCAAAAAAAAAGAAGGGGGAAAAAAAGAAGGGGATGGGACTATATTCGGTTGTGATTGGTATACATATAGAAAGGGCATTCCAATGAACAAACTCACACAAGCCTGATGATAGATAAAGGTTAGACTAGTCGGCTGTATTGATGAGTGGACGGATGATATAATTGTGTATTCAGGCTGAGTAAGTTAATTCTGGTATATTTCTTGATCCAAAGAAGTATTTTCTCCTGTTGTATATTATTCTACTTAAGTTTTTTTTTTCTGACTGAATAGTACAATGATATTGAAATCATTGTTAGATGAAATATCAGTAATAGTAAGAGCGGTAGTAGGAACAGTAACGGTAATTATAACGGCAACTATGACAGCCACTTTAGTCCTTGGAGCACAATTGATGACAATCTTTGTTAAGATTTTATTCTTCTTTCTTTTAATGAAAGCATGCACAGTTAATATGAAACCTTTAATTTGATAAGATATACTTCTTTTAGGTGTAGACAACGTTTTTCTTCGCCTATTTTTTATAATGTACGCATTGATCATCGGCACTCTTAATAAAGCGAATTATAAAGCTTATAACAATAATGATCTAACTTTAAAGAGTCTTTTACAATGAGTGTTTATTTATATATATGTATGTATTATTTGAACTTTTAACGCCGTGAGTTTGTCTTTACAACATGATGTCGATGAATACCTCCATTTTCTGTACGTCCATCTGTACAAACTTCAATATTTTCTACCCATTGAGAGTCTAAACATTTCTGGGCAGTCCACCGTGTTGTAGGGTTGGGATCAAACATACCATACATACAATCCTTCTCCTTATCAGTACATTTGCTCAAAGGAGTCCAAGACTGAGTTGACCGCTGTTCCAAATATTCCATAAACTTCTCGTCTGTATCAGATGCTTCTAAGAATGGCATACGTCTGTAAAGTAGGCAATGCCATGTAACAGCTGCACTCCAGATGTCGAATGCACGACCATCATAACCCAGGTTGTCGTTTTCTGCGCGGGCAAATAGTTCGGGTGGCCAATATGGTGCAGATCCACAGTGGCCGTGGGACAGATGGGTTGTTTTGTGAAAGCACGATTGGAAAACATCTGCAACACCAAAGTCGGTGATCTTGAGAACACCTTCTGAGGTCATTACCAGGTTTTCCGGTTTGATATCTCGATGCGCAACCCCACAGCTGTGCATGTGAGCGAGGCCTTTGAGAAGTTGTTTGAATAAACAGTCAATTTCATTGTCATTAAGCTCATAATCTTGCATGACTGTAAAAACATCGCCTCCTGAGCACTAGGAACAATAAACGATTAAATACGATTAGTAAACATATCTTACATATATATATACAAAAAGCCTTAAAAAATTATAAAAACATACATATTCCATAACTGAACACCACCTGCCTTTGTGGTCTTTCAAGAGATCAAACATTTCTACAATGTGAGGATGGCGCAGGGCTTTGCTGATACAAAACTCGCTTGTCATACGTTTGTGATACGATTTTTCTGTTTCGTCCCGATCCCGCTTTCGAAACGCCTTGACGGCAACAATCACCTTTCCTTTTTTTGATTTGGACTTGCTGCTGTGGCGGGCCTGTTCGGGAGAGATCCACGCAGGTCTATCGGGCAGCTCGAGGAGTCGGATTGTTGCGGTTGCTCCTGAACCTATCACTCTGCCTTTTCGGTGGTCAATATACTTTTCGTGGAGCATCAATGGTTGAGTGCGACTTTCGATGGCTTGTGGTTCAAGATTGGACTTTTCTTTTTCAAATGCCCATACACTGCGACTCCGCTTGGAAGTTTCTGGCTGTTGTTCCTGAATATGATTTCGCTGGTTTTGTGAGAGAGCTCTTCTTGATTCGCTGGGAATGTCATAATCGTTTTCTGTTTCAGCTGAAGACGCGGGAGAGACGGGAGTCAAAGGTGATGTAGGAGTACTCGGTAGAGACGATGGATCTTGTGCAGATGGTTGAATGGAGTAGGCTGAATCAGGATGCAAAGAGATAATGTCGGTGGGAATAGGCTTCTTTTGCTGCAATTGTGGTTGTGGTTGTGGTTGTGGCTGTGGTTGCTGTCCAACTGCCAAAGCTGCCACAATGGAGGCCATTACAGCAGCCGTAGCTACTGTGGGGGATTCTGATACCTCAGTTTGGTCAGATAATACAGAGGATGTTGATCCAGAAGAAATACTACGCATTGAGAAGCTTGTGAGACGTTTTCCAATGACAGATACTAGATCTGGCGGGGCGTTTGGATTCTGTTGGTCGTTGGCTTGACTGAAGAGGTCTCTGAAGCTCTTCTTTTTTCTTGCTAGAGATTTGATTTCTTTTGATTCAGGAGGAGAAAGGGTGATGGCCGGTTGTACCTGCAAATGAGGGTTGAGACTATAGAGATCTTGTTTAAGCATTCATTGTGCATGTTTATTGATTTTAAATAATACTTGCGATAATTCAGCCGATTCCATTATTTGAATAAAGATGTAGAGAAGTATATTATTTTTTTGTTGGAAGAGGTTGTATATTAATATTATTTCGTACAAAATATATTATAGAATTATGTGTGTGTATGTGTGATTTTGTATACGTATATTTATCAATTTATTGATTTATTAATATATTAATATATACAAGTATATATGTCAATGTATTGGTAGCTATATTTTTTTAATAGAAAGAAAGAAAGATGTAGAGTGGATAATAAGATGGATAAACTTTATGCTTAAAGATAGACATAAGAAAGAAAAAAAAAAAGGGGGGGGGGGGGTCTAGGGTAAAATAAGCAAGTTGGCTCCTGCCAAATAAAATGATCCACGAGAGAGCACTCGCCTCTACTTTTGATACCTCTTTTAGACTATGACCTTCATTTTGTGGATATATATTCTCTCCGTTGAAAAATAAAAAAAAAATAAAAAAAAATAAGAAGGATAATAGTAATATTGTTTCTTAAAAAGACTATAATATAATATATATAGATGTTTGTGTTTATATAGACATGATAATGGTGGTTATTCACAGGGAAATACGTCAATTACTCAAAGAGATCTGGGTATTTTTGACCATATTCAACCACCTTGTCAACAAGCTTAAGGTCTATAACAAGTAACTCGTTTTATTAGATATAGTCCAGACACAAATTATAATATTTATACAATATTCATAGCCATAATATAAAGAAAAAAACGAAATGAAATATAGAAACATAGAGATCTTATATATATATATATACATATTTCTTTTGTTCCTTGTACTTACCAATATTCTCTCCCAAATTAATTGAACTGAATTCAGTAAATGTAAAGTCCTTTTCAACTCTACCAATAAGCTCAACATATGAAGTTCCCCATGTAGTATCCTATTTTAAATAATCCACTTATTAAAAAAAAAAGGGACCTTTGAGGTCTAAAGCTCATCCACAAACCCTGTTGGTCTTTATAATAATCTGTCCACCGTCTGATGATTCAACAAGTGCACTTTCTCCAGTAAACTAAATTCCAACTTAAGTTTAATTGCGCAGTTCTGTAATTTTCAAACACACATAATGCAATCAAATAGATCTTACCGACACCACCTTTCCTGTTAAGCGAACAGTTTTATCAATGTACTTTTGTCTGAGGCCAGAATTAATGCGGGGTGTTGGCTTTTCCATTTCGATCGATCAAGTGTATATATATATGTGTGTGTGTGTGTCTATATATGTATATACGACGCGTGAACTAAGAAAATAGAGAAACTGTCAGCGCGTACCGATTATATCTAACGCGCCTGGATTGAGCACCGAAGATGATTGATGACATGAAGAGCTGTCACAGCACGGTCTTTTTTTTTCTCCACTTCTTTGGTTCTTTAGTCGGGAATCTAAAATAAAATAAAAAAAAGCCTAATACCCCCTCATTTTGATCGATCCCAACATGGCAGCACAGCAACAGCAGCAACATCCCAACAAACTTGCTTTTGTGGAGGGAGTTACATACATCTTCAAGTCATGGACCGCTCTCAAATTGGCAGTTGAACAGGATTGGGGAGGTGTTGAATCTGCCGAGAAAAGAGATTGGATGATTCAACTGATGGTCGATTACTTTGACAAAAGTAAGTCTGGACATTGACCTTATTTTTCGATTTTCTTTTTTGGTAAAGTCGATATTTAACCAAAAAATTTAGACGGGAAAAAGGTTGAGGTGGATGAAATTGAAGATATCTTGATTCAAATCATGTCAGACGAGTTCCAAACGTTGTTAGAGGATGATTCTGCGTACCTGGTATGTGCATACATACATAATAAATTTATTGACAGATCAGAAAACACTGGTGTACTTATGCAAGAATAATCCCTAGATCGCCAAACATCTTGTTTTGATCTTCAACCAATGTATCACTGGTAACTTTACTGAGGTGGTTAAGCTCAGAGAGAAATTCCAGTCCCAGAACCAGGCATCTGCCTCAAGTTTTGTGAAGCAAGGAGAAGAGGATTCTGACGTGGATGAAGATGACGATGAAGATGAAGAGGATGAGGTAAATTATATAGATTTATTGGTACAAGGCATATGTGCAATATACTGATGAAAGAGAACGGTTTATAACGTATAGGATCAAGACATGGAGCCAAGGGCACCAAAAGAGCCTGAACAACCTGATGAAGATGGCTGGCTCACTGTTCGCCACAAATAAACTTGTACAAATTCTTAGAATAAATAATAATAATAATAGTAATGATAGTAATAGTAATGATAATAATGGTAATAATTTTGTGTGAAAGAGAGAGAGAGAAATGAATTTGATGTGTTTGTATGTATGTGTTGTATAAAAAAAAGTAGATCTAATGCAAAAACATGGACAATATTTATGTATATATAAATGTCTTATGCTCTTGATCTTTTAGCCTTCTGATCGGCCTTGAAAGAAGCCTGAATTTCGTTGGCAATGTTCTCCAATTCAAGCTGATCCTCCTTGGGGAGCAATACCTGCTTAGGCTCTTCCTCAACCTTGGGAGCTTCAGCCTTGGCCTTTTTCTTGGTAGCCGGCTTCTCGGTCTTTGTTCCCTTTACTGCCTTTTCTGTCTTTCCTGCCTTTTCTGCGTTCTTTGTCTTCTTTGCCTTACTATCCGCTGATTTGTTATTGGCCTGTACACCAGTCAAAATATCTGTCAAATCAACATCCTCATCGGCCTCCTTGGAGATCTTTTGCTTCTTCTTTGGCTTTTCTTCCTCTTCTTCTTCCTCTTCGCCTTCCTTGACGACCTTTTCATTAACACTCTTCCACGATGCGCCCTCGCCGTGCTTAATTACGCGCTCAACACGCTCTTGATCCTATAATCCAAGTAAACGTCAATAAACAAAAATCGAAAAATAATAATTAAAGGTACTGCATAATATTACCTTCTTTCCCAATGCAGGATAACCTCTAAACTGTTCAATAGGGAGAACAGTCAAAACCTTGGGAACTACAATATTATATACACGTGTGAGATCTCGACCAGTCCAATTTTTTTTCATGTATTTTTTTTTTGTTACCTGTCCAGCATTTGAAATGCCACCAAGAGTATTTGGCTTGCTTCTTTTTTTCTTTCTTGTTCTTGCGGAAAAGCTCTCCTACACGCAACGATTTTGCTGGAATGACTCGATTGCATGATTTACAGACAGATAGTTGGGTTTCTGCGTACTCAACGCAGTAGGTAATAATAGGTCCTGATGATGTTGAATCGGCCATGATGTTGGTAATTTTTATAGAAATATTTTTTTTTATAAAGGTGATTAGCAAAAGAGGGGTTCCACTTTTTTGCTATAGGCAGCTGACAGAGGAAAAGAGGTCACAGCCAACAGGCTTTTTCTGAGTTAATTTAGATGTCCAAAAGAACCAAAAAAGGATATACTTTTTTTATATAGAATTTTTACTCTAAAATTAGGGTTTTTTTTTAAAAAAATATGTGTATATATGTATATATATATATTTGCATATATTTGAGCTGTTTGCCGTGAGTACCTAAAGAATTAGACTGTTAATCATGGAACCTATGTTAGTTATTGGATTAATAACCTTTTATATAACATATGTAATTTTTTTGTTTTAACTATTGATATCAAGTTTCATGATTTAAAGATAGTTAGTACATTTGATAAATCGTCATATATTCAGTTGTTGCTCCCATCAAACTGCTACCTTACGATGTTTTTTGGTGGTGTGGACATGCTTTTGATGATTCGTTTAGTTAAACAGTCTAAATAAAAAGTACCCTTTTTTAGATATTAAATAGGGCACCAGAGCTTGGATCAATTACTGCTTCACGAAAAGATGCTTGCAGTAGACTAGATGACTTACTTTGAACTTATGGTTCCTTCTTTTCAACTTGTGTAAAATCTGCAAAAGACCAGAAAAAATTTGTAGATCGAGAGCAATCCTTCTTTTGATAGACTACAAAAAAAAGGGAAAGGTTTTCCGTCAGTCGACAGTAGTAGACTTAAGAAAAGCGTAATTTGCCTGTTGCATTTATCGCTACAATAAACCTTGGTACAATATAGGTCTTGAAGCAGTAATTCCTTTTTCTCTCAATATTTTTTGTTGTTGTTTCGGTATGCATCTACAAAAAGGAGTTTGCTTAGTCTAATATATTCTTTTAAAAAAATTATTATCATGGCTCCAATTATTTCTGACAATCGTTTCATGTAATATATAAAGTGTCTAATTTTAGACCGAGATCCTGCACGGCTACTAATATCTTCAGTGTATGCTCCTCTAAATGAAGTACATCTTTTTAAAAAAAGATATTTGATTGTCATTTTTAGATATATGTGTGTGTGTATTCACTAACAAAGATTTGTTACAGATTACTCAATACAATATGCATATCTATTAAAGATAGTTATATGATATATTCTGGGGTTAGGATAAAGAGTTGATTGGCTTATAATATGTTTATAATTGAATATAATGGTTTATTCCAATTTTGTACATGCTGGTTCTTATAAATATAATCTTAGGGATGTATTTAGAAGAAGGCCCTGAAGTATAATTTCAGCTATAATACAAAGTGTCAATTCGTATGATTAATACAATTGGCTCGTTAATAAATGTCATAAGCAAAATAAAGAACATGGATATCTTGCTTTTAGCCAAACTTCTTCTTTTTCTTAAAAAAATACAGTTGGGGATTTTCTTTAATAGCTTGTATTTTGGATCCAATTGATCTTCAAGGTATTCAGTATAAACAAGTGCTTCAAAGTAGCTTATATATATATATATATTGTAGCTATTTAACCATCACTCAATTGTAATGATTTGATATAATGACAGTTGGTTTTTATTTTTAGCTATTGTAACTTTGGTTGAGTATGCAATATTCAATTCAAGGTCCAAACTAAATGCATTCGACTGATCTGTTTAAACATATAAATTCCACACGTCTTTAGCTTTCCAGAAAACATACTATATTTGGTCTACTTTTAATCTTTCACTTTTGAGTTTTGAGTTTTGAATAATGAAAGCAAAGAGTAAATTGATTTAAAAATGTGCCAAGAATACTACTGATAGTATGATAATTAAAAGTATAAGCATTTACTATATATATTTTCCTCTTCTTTTTCACTATAATTTCTTCCCTCTGAAAACAAATTTTTGGAACAAGTATTGAAATTGAAAACAAATACGGGATGTACAAAGACCAACTTATCAGATTTCCAACCGTCCCGATACTTTCGTATCCTTACTGGATAATAACAATAATAATAACAATAATAATAATAATAATAGTATTATTCTTATTATTCGACTCTATCGGCACAATTTGGAGTAAGGAATGGTACCCCCAAGTAAGAAACAAAAATCTCTGTCAGGCCGAGGTAAGCTACTCCACAGTAGAGTCGCTATACCTGTAGTTTTATATATATATAAAAGCAGAAACTTTAATTAATAATCCTGCGTTATGTGTGGTATGCGATATCATATATACACCACCATTATTATTTTTAATATCATTACCTGAATTATCTTTTCGCTCTACTGGTTTGCAAGCGTCTGAATGGAACATCCAAAAATGACCATTGTTGCATGATCTTAGACACGGACTACATGGAGACACAACATGGTACCCTACCACATTTCCGCTAAAAAGAAATAAAAAAATAAAAATAAAAATGTACATAGAAAGTAAATATAGATCTCGGATTGGATACAATTGACTTACCATCCAAGGCATGCTACATCACGAATGCGACAATGGCATGTACGAGTAAGATAATCCTTTTCTAAAAGCTGTATACTAAACAAAATTAGGCGTGTATGTGATTATCCCAAGTTATTACCCTTGTCCAGGAGTATCAGTGCTGAAAAGTTCAATACGAGTATCTGCCAAGAGAATTGCTTTCATGCTCCTTGCGCAAATATGGCTCGTGCAGTATCTACAAGTTAATTGGTATACTGGCTTGAACGGCATAATTGAAGCCTGGGAGCGTCTATCAATATTATGCTGACGATGCACATGTTGAATTGGCTGGCTATGGTTTGCTTGTTGAACTTGTTGAACTTGTTGAACTTGTTGAACTTGTTGAAACGGTTGTTGCTCGGTGGGTATGTGTACTTGTTGCTCTTGCAGCCGACTAGATAGCTGTTCTAGTCTCTGCCTTTGACGTTGAGCCTGGCGTTCTAAAAGCTCTTGGGCCCTCTCCCGTCTACGACTGTCTTCTTGAGAGCTATTAATTTGACCTTGATTATGAGCATCTGACATTGTCTCCTGTAAGTGTGATTGATCTAAAGGTGGTGTATTTTGGTATTGATCTTGATGTCTTTGATGTTGCGTTAAGCGAATAGAGGCCCCGCCAACTTCTTGAGATTGAGATCCATACTCCAATGGCGGCTGGTCTGCTTGTGTTTGGTTCAGTTGTAGCTGTTCTGTACTTATTTGATCCCGAGAATTGTCTTGATTCTCAACGCTGTATTCCTGTAGTCGCTCTTGTCGCTCACGCTGTTGTTGTGTTCTTAATAGCTGTTGCTCCAATGCCTGTCTATGCTGTAGCTGGATCCGCCGTTGGTTAAGAAGCTGAGTTTGTTCATCCTGTAGCCGTTGTAGTGTTTGTTCTGCAGTCTGTGTCATCTGGTGAAGTTGTCCTGTGTGTATGAGCTGTAAATCCTGTTGTTGTTGGTTTTGTTCTTGATCTTGGTTCTGG
Source organism: Phycomyces blakesleeanus NRRL 1555(-) (assembly GCF_001638985.1). Taxonomy (NCBI): domain Eukaryota; kingdom Fungi; phylum Mucoromycota; class Mucoromycetes; order Mucorales; family Phycomycetaceae; genus Phycomyces; species Phycomyces blakesleeanus. The sequence goes on along the minus strand of NW_017265169.1, from coordinate 162,423 downwards.
ATAGTTAACTGGAACAGTTGATTAGAACGTTCTCTCTCTTGTGTTTCTTGATTGAATTGCTGTGTAAGCTGTTGCAATTCAAGCGAGCGTCGACGTCGTTCTTGTAGGTCTTGCTGTAATCTATGTTGCTCAATATCTTGCTGCTGTTGAAGCTGTGTCTGTTGACTTGCCAATTCTCGCTGTTGCTGTTGTTGAATCTGGGCTCGGTTTTGTTCTGCAGCGTCTCGTAACTGCTGGTGTTGTTGTGAGTGTCTTTCTGCTAGGACTTGTTGCTGTAGTCTATGCTCCTGAAGCTGTTCGACAAATAACCGTTCGTTGAGATGATGTATAGTTGCTTGACTTGTCCAAGTTTGGCGTGCTGATGTAGTGCTCGATCTTGAAGGAAGCGGGAGTGGTGAACGATGTGCTAGTCGACTGCGTGGGATATCTCCAGCCAGAGGAAACAAAGAACGACGTTCGATTATTGATTGCGGTTGGTCTCTTAAGAGCGATTCTTCCGTCGGCGTTTGTGTTGGATTATTCTGAGAGCTGCGTTCGGCAGAATTCATTTTTTTTAAGATTATATATACTATATATATATATATATATATAGTATATGTGAGCGAGTGAGCAAGTGAGTGAGTGATTAAACGAGCGAGTGGTTATTTTTATATATAATAATACTAATACTAATAATATTGAAAACTTTGAAGAAGAATAGGATTTCAAATAAATTTATAAAAAGGAAAAATGCTTGAAAGAGAGTGGAATCCAAGACGTTAAAATACAACTATATATATAATTCATTAAGATAATTAACACACAAACACAACATCTAGTATACTTCGGAGATATGTGAAATAAATCGTATATATCAAAACATTATATATATATAGGAGTTTAATACGTTATTTTACTTGGATTATATATAAAGATGTTCTTATTCTAGCTTGCAACAGTATCCAGGAACGTACTGGTATCATCGGAAAGATATATATGGATTTTTGTGTGTGTGCATACAGATAAATTTCCATAAGAAAGACCCAATATCCAAAATAGCGGATTATTCCGAAAAAAATAAATAAGCAAACTTCATCCCTTGTGACAATTTGTATGGAGTCGTAGTGTATAAATTCTACGAGAAAATTAAGAGAGGTTCTTTTTTTTCTCTTTAATAAAATAAATAAATAAATAAATAAAATAAGTAAGTAAATAAATAAATACAAGTATCTGACAAGGGAAAATGCGATATAAAAGAGAGAAATAAATAAAAAGGTAAAGAGGTAAAGAGGTAAAGAGATAGACAGCCTGCTATAATAAATCATTTGAAGGATTTAGAAAAAACTAGATTAAGAAAAATATATATCTAATTATATATATATTTAAAGACATTTGATTTAGTGAGGTTAAGGAGGTGATAATATGCGACAGATCTTTGGAGCGAAAGAAATAATATAGAAAGAAAGAAAAAAAAGGAGATTTGTAAGAGGAGAAAATGTTGTAACAGCAAAAAAGGGATATAAAGAAGGGGTGATTATGAAGTGATGTTGTTGAATCAATATTAGTGTTCTTCTTTCGGTGGTGTTTGTCGGTGATTAGGTGGATAATCCATGTCGTAGGACTCCTTGGAGAAAATTAACGGTGGTTTTGAATGTGGGTCAACCAGCGTTGCGGCTGAGGCGAATGTAAAAACAGAGCCTGGTGTGGTAGGCCTTGAAGATGTTTTCTCTAGCCGTAACAGACTGCTGGTTTTTGTGCGAATTCGAGGGGGTTCTGTGACAGAAACATGCTTTACGGGCGGTGGTGCATCGCCTTGTTCGGTGTACATTGAGTAATTTGAATAGCTAGATTCCCGATTCTGTCTGTCGTCTTCTTCTTCTTCCTTTACTTCTGCAACTATCTCAATATTGGAGTTCTCTGCATTGATTGGAAAATATAGGCCGGTTCCAGACATTGTTCTTGGCCAGAGCCAGAAGAGAGGTTGTGGGCCAAGTACTGAGCGTAAGTTGTTCATTACACCATAATCGTATGGATATTTAACCTTTTTGCACATAAAAAATCAAGCAATGGATTATTGAGTCAATGTATTGGATTTGATTAGACACCTATAATTATTCTTACATTTTGGATTTTTCCCATTCGCTTCATCGTCAATGTCTTTCCTTTTTCCCAGCCCTCGATTGTTGTAGTGTTTGTGGTGACACAATATACATGGTAGCCTCCTAAGATGCCGACACAAATGATCACTAAGGCGGCCATTATCATGTTGATAGACAAGAATGTAGCTTCAGTGGCTGACGGGCGGATTTGAGACTGTAGTTTTGGCAGATTAGAAACATATTGAAAAAAAAAACACACAACAACAGCACAAATTTTCTTTGTAGGATGTGCTACTTACTGTGTGTAATTCTTCTACGATTTGAGCAAGCCTATTACTAAGTAGTGCGAATAGATAGATTGATCCAATCTCTACATAGACTAAGAATCTTAAAAAGTGGCCGTAATTTTCGAATCCTACGCAGCTGTTGATCCATGGACAGTGGTGATCCATTTTTAATACACATCTGTTGCAAGTGCTACAGTGATGCGCGCGCGGTGGTTTGAAATTATTACAGGTTTTACAGAAGCGTGCGGTGTGAGTCGATCGTTTAACCTCGAAATGTGTATTCTGATCGGGCATCTGAAAATAATAACAGAATAGAATATTAGTTTCCAAAAGAGAGAATTGAAATTGGCATTTACCCAGTTGGGAGGGACGGTGCCAGGATCAGTGGTACAGGTGAGTGCATAATTGATATATATAAATATGATGAAAACGTTGAATGGAGCGAGAACAAAAAAGGTGTGAGCTACGGCACCGCCTAGAGAGTTCCAGAGAACGAATATTTGTGAAGTGTAGGCGACAAAGGCAATAAGTATTGAGACGAATACGACAATCAGTTGTCCCTGCCACTCTTGTTTTCTCATGGCTTGTGATATGAAAGGCGAGAGAAAGATGGCGGGGGATGGACGAAGGTTTATAGTTTAAATAGAAATAGCAATTAGGGGCTCGAAAGGGCTGCTTTGCGTGTGTGCAAGTAAATGTGGTTCTGTTGTTCGAGGAGATTCAAGGGAAAACAGATGATTTCTTGGATTGACTTTGGTCTTCTTATTTTATGTTTTGGTAATAAGGCTGGTGGTGTTCAAGGTCTAGGTGTGTTGGTGAATGGAGATCGCGACTTTGAAATCACAACGAAGTTTCGTAAAAGAAAAAATCTGTCAAAATAAGAGCTGTGTTGGTATTAAAGAAAAAAGTAAAAAAGAAAGAAGAAGAAGAAGAAGAAAAAGAAATATAGAGAGCAAAAGAGAGAAGAGTGGGTTATTCCATATAGGCGGGTCTTCTATTTCGAATGAAGAGACAAAAAAGCTTCCTAGTTAATGATCGTGGTCCAGTTAAACTGTACAACTTCAATTTCCTGAATTCAACCTCAAGGCTCGTGTTAAAGTCCGAATAAAACTAGTACCGTCCCTGCCGAACCATCTCTTCTATCCCCCCTTTTTTTTCCCTTGCTGCCTTTTCATCGCATATATAGATAGAGTAGAAGCATCACTTCATTCACTGCATTTTCTTATTAAATCTGAGATCAGCCCCATTCGCAGCATTAGGCATATACATAAGCTGCGTCATCAAACACTTCTTTGACAGCAATTTCCGGGAGACACATTTGTCTACCGAGATCCGCGATCCGCTTAGTAACACCTAGGAATTATTAGCGTAGGTCTTTTTTATTTTTTTTATATATATATATATATATATATTTCTTTGTCTGGTTTTCTTTATCGGCTATCAGCTGTATAAAGATCATGGAAATGTTCTAGTGTGCACAGACTGGAAGTAAATGGTAACTCTCTTTAGAGATTAAATAAATACAATCTTAAACAACATAAGGGTAGAATGATCTGATTTGTTTCAATTTCAATTTTCAATTTTCAATTTAATTTAAAAATAAAAATAAATAGACAATATATATTACGGGTAAATACCAAAGCCCATGACCGTGCCTGTCTTGCTTAATTGTCAGCTCATTTTCCTATCATGTCATGAAATACATTATCTTTCTTTCTTTTTCATTGAAATATTTGAAAAAGGATTCTCTCTTTTGCTTTAAACATTCTTATAGTATTCTGATTATAAAGTGCCTTTTCTTTTAAATAGAAAAAGAAACTTCTTGGTGGATACAGCAGATAATATGGTTATTACTATAAATATTCACGAGATGATCGCTCAATTATTTGTAAGATTCCTTTAATGTCAAGCTTGAGGATGTTCACAAATACATAAATGGCCGAAGCACTTAATTACTAAGCTGGTAAAGACACACAGAATTGATTGGAAGCACAAAAAATCACAAATCTTTTTTTTCTTCAAAAAAGGGATCTTGGCACAAAGTCAGAATAGCACAAGAATCGTTTCTAGTCTGTGCACAATACGTTTTTTTATTATTATTAATTATTCGATCATCAATAAATACATTCACAACTGATTTGTTCTCTTTATAAATATGCTGTAGCTCTTTTACTTTAGCACAAATATCAATCATCAGCTAAAGACACTAGCCCTTTGTTTCTTCATAAAATATATAAAGTGTACTCTCACGCTCAAGAAACACAGAAAAAGAAATCTCAGAAGCTGGTGTGATTGATATTTCTCTAAGTATCACACAATTAGTGTATAAAATGTAAGCGTAAAATATTTCTTGTATATCGAACCTTGAATAAGGTGTACATACATAGCACTTTGTAAACTAGCTGAGAAATGGTGTAAATTTATTTGGTGGCTACTACATGTAAGGGTTGCTTATCTTGTGATGTACAGTGCTCTACTTCAACGAGCAGGAAAAAAAAATTAAGGCAAGGGAACTTGGTAAAGAAAGAGACTGCAGGTGTACTCGCTTGTCCCCTTACTTGATATTTTACTCAGTGTCGTTGAGGAGCTTTGCAAAATATAAAGGGCGGCATTGAAAGAGACCAGTTGGCTGACAACGACAGTTTCATTAAGTATAAAAGGCTGGTTTTCAGAATAAGGTGCCTTATTAATTTATATATATATTTAGTCTTCTTTTTCATTTGTGAGAATATAGAGTTCCTTTAGACACCTGAAATCCTGTCGTTAATTGTGTAAAAAAAAAAAGAAAAAAAAGAGAATTGAAAGAGTTTGATTGGAAGTATTCTCTCAAAAATGTATATATTTATTAGTGAATGAAAAAGTTTATTTGTAATTTGTGAATAATTGTTGAAAATATAATCCATCAATTTGAATCCTATAATTAGAAAGGGTGATATCTCTTTATCCCGTACATATTATTTCAAGCTAGACAGTTTGATATAGGAATAAATAATAATATTAAAAAGATCATTAATAGCCAAGATTCTGCACATTGAAAGGCATTCAGTGGTATGTAGAATGTCTGCAAAATGAGCTTCTCTACAAAAAGGTATCTTTGTCTTTGCTACCATAACATGTGAAGTGCCTGATTAATCAACATTTTTATCAATCTATTTATTTATCTATGTTCTCACAAGCAATTTTTCATAATCTATAATGATTCTGTACCCATTCATTCAACACGGAATATATATAGATACATATATATATATCAGAAGCTCTTGGTAATGCTAGCAGAATGAAATTTGAAGATCAATCTAAAGAAGTATTGGCTTATGATGTAAGATGCGATCCTAGGGATCATTGGTACCTTGAAATGTCATATGATCTGATCCGACCAAGACTACCCCTATAAAAAAAAGGCAATCTTGTTATGAAACTGTCAAGGAAGTTTAGGTACTCTGGGCATATACAAATTACTAATAACACCGTCTTTTTGCTTTGGAAAGACGGTACATGCCTTCCATCGTTTTGTATCGTGTTCTAAGAATTGAATAGCCACATACATCTACCGCACTAAATTATAGCAAACACAAATACTTAAATACCAGCTAATAAAATACAAACCTTCTGGTACTGGTTGAGTACTTAACACGCCGGCTGATTGCTATCACACTACCTCAATTTTTATTCAAACAAGACTATCAATGCACTTACTCTTCAACGTGGTTTTGATCTAGATATTTTGTGTTGATTAATCACTGGGAAAAAAAGGCAATGTATCGACTTTACTTTTGTCTAAAGTTATGAAACCTGTCTGGTCCAGACTTTTGATCACACCAAAAGTAAAGTATTATACTAAAAGGCGCCTCCGGATAGTGTGGCTTTAATCAAGCCTATCTTGATTTTTATTTTATTTATCAAGATCAAGTATAGGGAGAAGCGATGAATACTTTTCTAGCCCGATTCTTCGGGACCATGTATCATTGCCAAAAAAGAAACTGGCTTCTTATTGACTAAAAGAAGAACAAAATGATAACAAGAAAAAGAAAAACAAAATACGGAAAATTCTTACAGCAACAAGAAGCTGTTAGTAAAGGAATGGATGATGTGATATTTCAGTTTTCATAAAACTAGTACTTAGGTCCCTTGATGATATGTCCCTTATCTTAATAAACTCGCATAGGAGCCAGTTTGGCAGCTAGAACCGTCTTGGATTACAAACTCTTCCTCCTACTCAGATGAGGGGGTCTTTCTTTTAACCAGAGAAGGAAGTTCTGGGCCAAGTGTCCACGTATTGGACTTGTTTTACAGCGCCATTAATTGAACATCACAAGCCCGAACTCTCCCGCTCAGAAACAATTTCCAAACCATCACGTCTTAATTTATTTTATTTTTGTTACTTTGTTTCAGGCGTCGTAATTTGTTTGATATACATATCGGCCACTCATATTTCTAACATTCATTGTTGTAATTAGCTATGAATCTGAATTCAATAAGTCAAATTGAACATTTAAATTGGTCATTTACTCAAATGACATTCATTAGCCTACTAAGATCTTTGCAGTGATTTTTGTTTTATCAAGGCTTATTTAATTAGATACAATCTAGACTTAATAAATCGCAATTGAGATGGTTGGCTGGTCACAGTTTGCTTCACGTGTAATCTTTGATGATTCGCCCAGTACTTCTTGGTAATGGCTACCCAGTCATTTTGTTCTTTATTGAATCTCTTTAATACTTTTGATTGTATGTAATCTCATGTCTACTATGGGTATAATCTTGATTGATTCTAATCCCACAAAATGCAAATAAATTATTTTAACGCTTATTACCCAACTATATAATAAGAGATATGAATGTCTTTATTTATTGAGTTTTTCACATATGTATTCTACAATGCTTGTCAGTACTCCATTTTTCTTTTTTCTTTTTCTTTTTTCAATGTGTACAAAGTGGTCGTAAATTCAAGCTGGTTATAATTACTGTAAAGAGTATTCTCTTGAATTTAACGAAAAAGATAATAATTCATAAACAAATATTGATGGGCAACAGCATACGTCTACCTGTAAACCCCACCCTCTAAAATCATGAGCGTCCACCAATACCACCCATAGCAAAGTAAGCATCTTGGACACCAGGTGCAACCTTGTCAAAAGATTCTACAGCACATTCTGGTTCTCCCTTCAGATGTGTAAAGTCCATACATGGCTGATTTGTAGAGGATACGTAAAATCCAGGCTGAAGCCACTTGTTGCCGCGGCTCATTGTATATCTTTTTGCCAATTGCCATGGTCGCTCGACCTCTTGTCCGATTCTGTTTTTTTGCATAAACCTCGACTTATCTGTAACCTTCATCATGTTGGCGTGAATAAATAGGAGTTTGTCTTCGTCTCCATCTGGATAATACTGTAACATTGTGTGACCACAAAATCGACCATCGACCATTCCTCCTCCCATGCCAAGAAAAGTAGGAACCATATAGAATGGTGCATCAAGAGCCTAAAAATAATAATAGTAATAATAATAATCAACACGTACGCTCGTATACATATACTTATCTATTAAGAGAAAGAAAAAAAAAACTATGTAGATCGGGTCTAATATAACATTAAATATTTACCTTCCATGCGTATTGGAATGTGTCCTTATCACCGTTGAGAAGCTGAAAATATATTTCATGGTTGTTTTGCATGTACCACGAAAGCTGTAGTGGAAGCCAAGCCTTGGCCTTGTTGATCACAATTTGCCCAGACTAACATCGAATAATTTAAATTATGAATCTAATTTGTTAAATCTTATTTCATTTATTAATCTAATAATAAAGCTGTATATAAACTTACTTCTTGTTCCCACTCATCTTTACAAGGAATATTAAGAATAGGAAATATAATATTTTCTCCACTTGTCTTCCTATCAATTAAGCATATGTCAGTCTAAATGATTGATCATTTTACAAGTTTTTTTTTCTTAGTAAAAAAAAAAGAAGGTTCAAATCCACTTGCCAGAAATCAGGCCAGAACATAGCACCGGTTCTCTTGTAATCTGGCGAATCAAATAAAAAGGTCGGGTCAATTGCTGGTACGTTGTCAGAGTCAAGGTAAAGAACTTCATTGAATCTCGAATTAATGATAGCAGCTGCCTTAATCTGGAATCTACATTTATATATATATACATATATCGATGTTAATATATACTCTTCTTTACTCTCTTTTTCTTAAAGAAAAAATGGCGTAGGGATAACTGTAGATTTTTTTTAGTTGAGGGATATAACGTGACGTACTGCTTGTCGGCGTCTCTTCGTTGTTGCACAGGTCGTACTAGATTCTCCTCGCCAAAGCTCCGGGAAACAGCTCCAAGACGTGCAAGTTCGGTTACGATTTCTGGGGATGGTATTTCATCAGGCAAGTGCCACACTTCGATTGGAAGCGTACAGTGGTGAAACTCCTTTAATATACGGATTGTTGTTGTCGCTCGACCAAAGGTATCGACGTTTCCCGCTACTAGTACGATTCCACGACCCTTGAATTGTCCGACATCTGGCTTTGCTTTTTCCTTGGCAATGAAGTCCTGCCACTGCTTTTGATAAGACAAAATAACGTCTTTTGAGAGATAACGCCAAAATTGGACATGTGCATTTCCGTGATTGTGGTCTATATTTCGCTGTACTGATTCTGTGCTGCACTCTTCTGGAATTTCTTCGATTTGTTCAATGATTGGTGGTGCTAGGTTCTGAGGCTCATCGTCAACTAGGCGAGGATTTGACCAGGTGGATGCTCTCATAGATGTAAAGATAAAATATAACACACAAGTGTAGACCATCAAGGCTATCGCCCACATCGGGCTACGTGTAGAGAAACCCATTTGATGACACTTTATATTTGAGACTAAATATGGATATATGTATAAAAGAAGAAAAAGAAAAAGAAAAAGAAAATAAATCTAAAATTCAAAATCCAAAAAAAAAAGAATCGAATACACCTATAAAAATGAATTTATCTAATTGGTTTGTGTGCGAATAAGATTTGAATACAGCTTGCTACGGACCTCAAAAAGGAAATGGTCTATTTGTGACTGTCGATCTTATGAACTGAAAATTAGGTTTTTATGATACTGAAGGATATGATTAATAGATATATAATTAATGACAGTAAAGAACGAAAGAAAAAAAGAACGAAAGAAAAAAGATGGTATGCTTTAATAAAGGCAAAAAAAAATGGAGCCAATTATATGTGTATCATTACTGTCTCATATATTCTATCAACTCAAATGTGCAAAAACATTTGGACCTTTGGCCAACCCTTGTTTAAATGTTACAAACTCAAGAGCAACAAATACGATTCTTGGATAATAAATTAAACCAAAATATTAGCAGCTATTGCTATAAATAAAGACCATCGCTGCGTGGAAAAATAATTAACATTATTTTGTATATACCACGATTGCGAAATATTAACAGCTATCCCTTTTACACTATGGTATATGTATATATAAAAGACGGTTTTTGTATGAGGTTTTTGTAACATTTTCCAAGATTTAAGGGTTGTTTTTAAGGTTGAGTGTCTAAACATTATGGTTTCTTCTTTATAAATATACAAGTTTCATTTTCAACTTTTATTTTTGATCTACAATAACAAGAATCAGCTTTTAAATACCCAATTTTTAACTACGCTATGTTTCTGTGATCAATCCAAAGCACCTTCCTCTATCTCCTCCCCCCTTACTACAAAAGTAATAATAATGAAATAATTCACTGAAAAAAAAAATTATTTAAAGAATGCAATAGTTTATCAAAAGGGTATATTGAGGATTTTAGGCGATAACCACGTCAGAGCCTTATTCTCGGTCTTTTTCTCAAACGATGTTTCTCTGGAATATCTTTTGATGATCTTACACTACTGTTGGTTTGAATGAAAAGGGTGAATCTATCAGGACTAATACTATCATGTCTCAATTGGCTAAATATATTCCTAAATTTCAAAACAATGGAAAGATCTTGATTCTACAAACAATTCTTTGAGCACAATTAACCCATGGCCTCAGGGCAATTCGGGCTAGCACATTTAAAATTATTTATAAGAAAAAGTTGTGTTTGAGTTCTAAAATATGAAGTGAGGGTTGATGGCTTGCTTGAACGTTTGAAAGAAAGGCTAGAAGCATAAAATACAATGTTTGTAAGTACCAAATTCATCAATCAATCAATCAATCAATCAATCAATCAATCAAACGTTCAAAATATGTTTGTGAAGTATATATCTCATTTTTACACATTTTATTAGAGCACGGTATCGGTTATGAGGTGCAGACCAGTTTCTCATGACCAAGACAGAAGACCAACAAAATTCAGTGCTGATATTTCTTGCTAGACGTTCGTTGGCTTTGAGATGGTTGCTATGGGGGTACTCAGCCAGGTTGATCGCTCAAATTTTAAATTCAGAACGCGATATTATTGGACTAAAATTGTAATAGCGACGATCAAAATTTGATCGTCTTTTTGAAAGATCAAATTTCGATCAAATTTCGATCAAAATTTGATCGAAAAACGTACGGCTCTCTGATTGGCTGAATCCTTACTTTTTTATATGCAATACGATACTGTTTTTATCTTTCTCCTTAATAAATCATAGAATTTACTGTCAACAAAGTCATGTAACACTTCTTTCACTCCGTATAACATGCCAAAATACAGTGCAAAGCAACAAACAGTTGCTGCCTTAAAGAAATCGCGTAAAATCAGAAAATTTGTAGCGAAGGAAAAAAAAAGTCTGGTACAATCTTTATCAACAAGCGCAGATGAGCTGTTGAAAAATATTTCAGAAGTCCTTGAAGAGGAAGTTGATGCAGAGTTGGAGAAGATAGCTGTTGTGGAGGATCTTGAGCAGAACCTTCAAGCCAACAGATACTTACACAAGGGTGGCAATACATTGCCAAAGCTTAAATCAAAGGAAGAAAAACTTGCTTTCCTCGAAGACCTAGATGCAGATGGGTTCAAAGAAGAAATCAGAATGTCCAAAAGCTCGTTTAATAAGCTGTACGAGATAATCAAAGACCATTCTTTATATAAGTTACCGAAAGGACATAAGCAGACTGATGTAAAGCTTCAATTAGCTTTGGTCTTGGAGAGACTAGGCTCAGACGGGAATGCTGTATCCTATAGCAGGCTTGCACGAAGATCTGGTGTTGGAGGTAAGCGTCTTTTAGTAAACTGACTTCCGTTAATCTATATAAACATATAATTAATCCATTGAACTAATTATTTTAAACTTATTAGAGGGCAGTGTCTTAAACTTCACAGTTCGTTTCTTCAAGGTAATGCTATCAATGGAAAACATGTACGTTTTTTGGCCGTCAGAACTCGAGAAGACAGCAACGATAATCCCAAGCAATGAGAAACCATTCGGATTTCCTGATCTTGTTGGGTTTTTGGATGGGTGTCTGTTTAACTTGCAGCATACACCGTCGTGGAAAAAGCCAGAATTCTTTGGTCGTAAGCGCACATACTGTGTAAGCACTCTTGGGGTATGCGACCATCAAAAGAAGATTCGTTATCTCTCTTGCGGATACTTCGGAAGCATGAACGATGCCAGGGTGTTTGAAGAATCGACCATGGGTAGCGACCCCAATAACTTCTTCTCTGGTGACCAGTATGTTTTAGCCGATGCTAGTTACATTCCCGAGACGTACGTTATCCCTGTCATAAAGAAGCCAAAAAACAAGGAATTGTGTGATGCGGACAAAGCGTTCAATTCATACATAGCAATGATGAGGATAAAAATTGAGCATGCATTTGGGATCCTCAAAGCAAGATTCTGCTCTTTGAAGCGACTCCCAATTAAGATAAGAAGTCGAAAAGACATGAACATGGTCAATTCTTGGATCAGAGTTTGTGTCATTCTCTATAACTTTTTGATCGACCAGACAGATGACATGATGACAATGACGATGAAGATTTCATGGGAGAAAAGAGAAAAAGAAGAGATCGAAAGGATCAGCAGAGAAGGTGTGACTGGCACTGTAGATGACTATCCAGCAATGTCATTGTCAGATGAGAATGCTAAGCTCAAACGTATCCGTATCAAAGAAGAGATACTCATAAAAAACGGAGATGGGAACCTTCTTAAAAAAAAGTAAAAAATAAAGAAATAAATTATCTCAAAAGTAGAAATGATGTATAACAGGTATTCTATGATAGTTGCTGTCATTATTAAATTGATAGTCTTTAACTACCATACGTTTTATTGTAAACGTCGTCAGTTTGCTCTTGCACTTTTTCATCTGACCAGTTTTGCACTTTGGCCAATTCTGCAACTGCTTTCATCATGTTTTCGAATTTTCTGTGTATAAATTCGCGTTCTCGCTTAATGTGAAGATCGTCCTTAAGAACTTCTAGCTTTTCCCTATAAAGCCGTTCTATTTTTGCCTCTAGGGACACAGAAGACTCATTAAGTTGTCTCGTCACCTCTTCTGCCAGCTCTTTATATTCGACGTCTACTCTTCTGCATTTTCTAGAAGAGCTTGACTTAGGAGGAGGGGAGCAGAGTACAGACATGTTATCATTTTGGCTGTCATATTCCTCATTGTTGCTGCTATGACTGTTTTCAGCTGATTCTTCGTCCGTGTTGTCATCATCGCCATTGCTTTGCTCGCCGTCCTCGTCATGTATCCATTCCATTGGCTTTGTGGTATCACAAACCGCTGGAGAACCAGTCTTTCTATTGCCCATAACCTTTTCCATATGAAAGAAAGCAGGGCAGATTTGATTCAATTCAGCTATTGTTATACAAATTACATTAAAACAAAGAGATCTAGAATTGGTATTATATAGATAGTATCAACTTACACTCTAAGCCTTCTTTTTCACTGGTAGAGCCTTCGTCGTTAGAATTATTTTTAATACTATTATTCCAAACACGATAGGCTTCTCCATATTGTTTTGTCAAAAGATTGTTGAGCCTAGACTTTCTTTGGGCTGTAGTTCGATAAACCCCTTGCTCCTGAAAATACTGGTTGCATTTATTCAGTATTATAACCTTTGACGACTTGAACGTTCGTCCTTCCTTGTCACCGCCAAGATACATATTGAGGTTTTCTCCACCGTTCATCAACATGAATTGCTGAAGTCTCTCCATAGAAGTCAGACCATCTTTACCACCATCATGTTTGTACCATGTCTTATATTCGTTTTTGATAGCATGGTTATCTTCAGTGGATAAAGATATTTCGCTGTTAGAGTTAGACATGTTTTTTTTTCGTAATAAGGTGTGAAGCAAAATAAAGGTGCAGGTGTGAAGAAAGATGTCAATTGTATGTTTCCTAGATTATATAGCAATTTTTTTGCATAATCTTTTATTAAATGACGTATAATCTTGGCATATGAATGTCATTAAAATTTTGGTCAAAATTTGATCGAAATTTGATCGAAATTTGATCTTTTGCCTTTTGGTGTCCTCAACTACAAATTGACATCATTGGCTAAGATTCACACAAGAATTTGAGCGATCAACCTGGCTGAGTACCCCCTATATGATGAAAGCCGAAGCTTGAGAAACAACTTTTTTTGTTTTGTTTTTTATGGAGCTATTGATAGGCTCAGATTTATTGAAAAAGTCTCGATTTTTGATTATTACAATGAGAAATTAAACTATTTGTTTTGGAGGGTTGTGTGGGATTATATGATGGTTTTTGGTTTTTGGTTTTTCTATTTTGTTTTTACGTCCAGTGGACAGTCTGCTAGGATATATGCAATATTTTTTAACAAAGGGTGAGACGAGATAGGTTCGGGAATGATTATTCTACAGGATAGTACGTACCAATATTTCCGGGTTAAGCAGCTTGAGAAACAAAGATCGCCGACTGGTTTGCCTTTTGAATCCTGTGTATGTGGTACTAAAATAGAACGTGCGTTTGGTGCTTCGAACTTTAAGCAATAGCTATTATGGACAGAGCATTTGCTTTATACATATAATTCACCTTGAGGAATAATGTATAAATATTCGATTTCAGAGAAAATATCTCCAAATCTTTCATCATTGTGATGAAATAAAAAAAAAAGACGTTAAAGATAACAATCTCAAAGGTTAGTTATTGTCTTTTGCTTGTAAATATATATATAAAAGAAAATATTTTTTACTGTTGCTTGAGCCATTTTGGGCGGTTTTATTTTTTATATCCTATGTATCACTCAAAGGCAAAAGAGACTTTTTCTAGATATTTTTGTATAAGACCAATGCCATTTTATATCAATGGTACTCCAGGAAATGGATACTACAAAAGCATAATACTTTAAGAGAATGATAGACTTGATACAACAAATAAGAAACCAGTAACAGACCCTCTGAATCCAGTCTTTTTTTCTGTAGCAATGTCACTGTAAATAAATGCAATTCTCATTATATAAAATATTAAGAATTAATAAGGCTATAGTCATATCATCACTGCCCATTATGCCAGAGGTATCCATTATGCTACAGCCAAGACTTTAATGATTTTAGATTGAGATCATTAATATTTACAAAGACCTCAAGAAATTTTGTAGCAATTATTTAGAGTCTATTTCAATATAAGGAGAGCTATGTATCGTTAGTGGGTCACATAAAAGATAAAACAGAGAAGAATATTCTTGAAAAGCCATCAATAAAGTAACCAGAGATGAGAAAGTATCCATTTCAAACTTTCATATCGTTTTCAATAATTACTTGGCCGTTCTTTATATATATATATATTAAAGCTCTGACATTTATCTGAATATAAGTCAATGGATAGATTCTTGATAAAACCAATAGTTTTCTTGCAAAAACTAACAGCCACTTTTCTAATCAGGTGTTGATTTATTTCTTCGACTTGGAATTATAGTAAAATGGCTACATCTAAATTTATCACATAAAATATATAACGTGTCTTAAAGAGAATGTATTAATATTGGAAACAAATATTTTTAAATATTCTAGCCAAGAATATCCTCACGAATTTTATTCAAGAAAGTATAGCCAAATAATTATAGTAGATGTCTTGATTAATTTGTAGAATAAAGTTTCCGTTATTCGACAGAATTAGTCCAAATAAAAGAAATATTTAATATCAAAAAAGAAAGTTACAGTAGGTATAAGACAATTATACACCCAAAAAGTCTAAGTTTTAGCCCAAGATACATCGATTCTATCAACAAGCTATCTACTGTAGACTTATTTGGCTGTCATAAACTTCCAACTTGTATATAAAAAGAATTGCTCCCGAGGAACTGAGTTGGAGAGACAAAGGGTTTCCTGTGTGAAGTTTTAGCTAACTTAGATACTGAAAAATATCGCCATATAGATCTTTTATATCTGGTGCGCCTAATTTGCAAGGTTCTTAATTTTTATTTAGAGTATCCATATAGATAGATAACAAGACGGGGTTTTTTTTTTTTTAAAAAAAAAGGAAGTTTATTAAAAAAGACATTTTTATGCACATATACACATATAGACAATAAAATTCTAGTTACAGGATAAAATAAATATGTCCAAATTTGTCTGTAAATTACTAGACGCGTTTAAAAAAAATAAAGAAAGAAAAGTGACATAAGCTTCCAAACTTTTTCAAGCAAAATGTATTCATATGTTCGCATATAAATATACATAGGTAATACCTATCAGTCGCTAAAGGTCCAGGCTAATTGAGCAATTGATGTGATAAAATTACCTTGGGCTTATAAGGAAACAACCATGGTAGATGACCTTCTATAATATGCAGTGTTATTACTTGGGAGTTAAGACGACTCAATATATGTCCCCAAAAATTGTATAAGAATTAAAACTAACGAAATTATCTCACAAATTGACACAAAAAAAGACATTTTTTTGAAACTATTTTGTTTTTGTTTATTATCGGTTAAGACCAAATAATTATATCAAAGTAAAATAAGTACTTCGAAATACATCATGTTAAGCAGCTATATTATTCTGGCTACCTTCTATAGTGCTACTATCAATTGATAAAGCACGATTTTCGGTGGTCATCGTGAATAACAGACATATGAATGTATATTTTAGAATTAAAAAATAAAATGTTTTTAAAAAGAATATTGTGCTTGTCTTGATTTACAAAGTGATTCTGTCTAAACTTTCACAAAAGTTCAAGTCGTCTCGATCTCTAGTAAGAGAAAAAAAGAGACAAAAAGTATTATGACAGGTTTGTTGAATATTCTGAATACGACAGTAATGTTGCACGAGGGGTAAACGCTAATAAATAAGAGGTCCGATATAACTTTGAGGTTTACCACCAATAAGTAGACTGGGGGCTAAGCAGATATTTGATAATGCAAAGAAACAATGGGCAATAAAAAGTAATGGACCAATAGTAAACTCAAATTCAAGTAAGGAATATGGACACAAAAACTGTACATTTTGCATAATTGATAAATAAATAGTTTAAACAATCTTTTCAAGTGTGTGTCAGGTAAATAAAAGCAACCTGACAAAAGTTCTAAGTAGTATATATATTACAGCGTTCTGACATTACGGATATAGTGTATATACCAAAGGGTGTTTAATCTAGTAGAAAAATATGAGCCAAGATGACTTTTGGAGTTTCTTTTTTCTGGTATTTTATAGCTTATCAGGACATCTAAGTACATCCGCGCTCACAGACATATACTTGTATTCCTACATATAATATATAGCTCAGTATAATTAACTGAAATAGCCCGATTACAAGGCAATTATATGAATACTTCTAGAATTAATGTTTGCTATTTTCCGATTAAGATATTTCCAAACATTGTATGAAAAGCGGCGGCAGATAGTGAGATGAAGGTGTTGTATTGTGCTCACTATACATCGCTCTGAGTGAATAATTAAGGCCCAAAGACACTTACCAGTGACTTTAGAAACATTTATGCTATGTCAAATTAAGAGAACATCCGAGCTCTTTTCTTATTTTACATTTGATTCGACCAAGTTAATTTAGTTACTCGTCTCTAAAATTATAGAAAATAATAAATAAATAAGTGGCTTTCAAAAAAGATTAAAATAAATGCATTTATTAGATAAATAATGATAATTATTCATAGCTCATAACTTGCCCTCATTTTAGCCCCATAATCTAGCATTGGCTCACAATATGTCTTTCATAATTTAAATACAATCTTCTTCTTTTCATGGCTTAAAAAGTTAAGCTCTTATGCTTTAACCTTTTCCTTTAGTCGTTTATCTACGGGTTGACTTTTTTTTGAACGGCAATGATTAAAATACTCGGTAGATAAATTTCTGGTGTGTGTTTTTATTATTATTATTAGTTTTATAAAAAAAAACATAAATTATTTTGGCAGGTTAATAAACTAATATTCACCAAAAAATACTTTTTTTTTCTTTTTTTTTTTTTGGACTGTATTCAAAGTACTAAGTCCTCCAGAGCACAAACAGCATCAATCGGTAAGCGAATCCGCTCTCAGCCTTTCATGTATTTTCGGAAAAACTATAAGTCTTGGGAAAGGTCACTCCAGATAACACGATCTCTTCACCTCTCGGTCTATTGGATTTTTGGCCACAATGTTGGTGGTTTTTTTTGGGCTGCTTAAAAAATCATGGCTTGGAAATAGTACGACAATAAATCATTCCGATTGTACGAATAGCTCAAGAGGTCTTATCCTTGGAGGTAGAATATCTAATTGTTTCCCCCCCTCTCTCTCTCTCTTATAGCGGTTATTAGATATTCACGTACTCCTCTCCCCCCAATACAAGTATTTTATTTATTTGTTTATTTGATTAATTAATTATTTTAGATGGCGTAAATCGCGCCTATAAAGGAGACTTGAGGTTTTTATTTTATTTGCCAGTAGACTTATATTGCATTTAAAATATCTATAGCATTTTATACACGTCTTTAGTAAATTTACTTGTTTCTTCTTCTTCCTTTCTTTCTTACTTTCATAACGTGATCATGGTTAATATATTACAATCAGAACCACCAATAATTGGATTATTTTCATAACCTAAATACGCTGTTTCTCACTTTTGATTTATTATTATTTTGATTATAAACCCAAACGATAGTGTCTTAAAAAAACGACTGCAAAATTATATTATTGATATTTTTATTTAGTGAAACCTCAATGACTTTTTTTTTATAACCATTAGTCTGGGTCTCTGAATACTTACTGTGCTCTTACTACTGCGTTACAAGAAAAATAGTATTGCAGGCTGTAGCTATAATGGCTCTACTCCGGGTCAATTGACATCGAAGGTCATTGTGGTGACACGCGGGTCACTGTAACTTTTTAACTTAAATTTATTTATTTTACTCATCATTCCTTTCAAATAAATAAGTAAACTATATTATATATATATAAACTAACCGCGTAAAAAACCTTTAAGTCGGTCAATAAATTTAATATATATATATGTAAGTTATTGTACTCGATGTTTATTTCTACACACAATATTTTGATTTTTCATCACGCACAAGAATTATGGGGGCTAGTACAACTTCAGTCTGTGTATAAGCATATTGATATATCATAATAGACCGGAAATGTCTCTGGTTTTGGAAAATGGTGTACTTTATATATATAAATTGGTAACAGTGATCTTTAACTTAAACCGAATCCACCTCCTTGCACATACAGAGAGATACAACCAGAAATAAAGATAACTGACAATTAGGATAGACCGAATGGTAAAATATCTTGTCAAAAATAAAATAAAAAGACCCTATGGTAAATAGTAAATTTAAATTTAGATGCTACTGGAAATATTTGACTCTTTAGATACTCGTATATTATGCCTTCTGAGGATATTTTATTCGGCAACATCACATCAGAATAAGTTCAACTTCTTTTATATATAAATTTTATTTATAACTTTCCTCATAATATAATAATATTAAATTTTGTTCTTCTGTAACATTACCTTATCAGATATTAAGTATCATAAGACATATGTGATCACGCTTCTTTTTTTAAGACTTAATTATTATGGGTGCATATAATCTAGTATTAGTCTAACTTATATTGTCTCGTTAACATGTTACTAAAAAGTCCAAATGAAGACTTTTTTTGTGAGCAAGATATGTATATATTTATTTAGATTTGTTCTTTATAAAGATTGCTTAGTAAGTTCAAGGATGAATTTTGTACTGAATTATTGGCGGAATATATATATATATTTGACTTGACGAACTTGTACTGAGCCAAATAACTCTATTTTCTTTTTTTTTATGTATATACAACTGCTCTTTAGTCTATTATCATTAACTTTTGTTTGCTTCTGTATTTACCATTGAGTTTATTCGACCTTTTAATTATTAAAAGTATGAATAATATGTATATATGTAAACACAGCATTTTTTTCTTCTTCTTTTCACTCATATATTTTCAGGACAACCAAAGGTTAAAATTATGTGTCAGTAAGACAAACTTTGCGCATGGTGGTATTTAGTCGTCGCTTTAAATATTTAAACTGTCGATGTAAAGAAAATTATCTTTTGCACGATTATGATGCCAAAATATTATCACCTGGCTTTATTATTATTACTATTATTTATAAATTTGAATTTTAGATTATGTAAAGATGAAGAAAAGAAAGAAAAATATTATTATGTTTGCGTTATGTATGCGGGCAAATTGGCTACAGGATACATTTTATAAGAGAAATATATATATATATTCTATTGTGGAAATGAAGACAGAATGATTTTTAAACAGTATTGTCTTACGTGAAAGTTGTATCTTGCACGTCAAAAATATATAAGCTTTTTAAGTTTCCGGATTTGGTACAGAAGCCACCTCTAATAGTCTTATCAATTCACACCCCAATAAATCCCACAATATTAAAACCATACTCTACTAAAATATCTATTTTCGCTGCAAGTATTTTCTAAAAAAAATCATCTTTCTCGACCTCTTTTAACTTTAACATTAATTTTGTATGTGTGCCTGTGTGTTTAATTAGGAAAATAGATAATGAGAGAATTCTAAATGTGCAATATACAACGCAACATTGTAATTTTATTTTTCTTTTTTAGATTTTCGGTGTTTTTAACTTGATTTTAAATTTGCTTGCCCTACAAATATAGTAGTACACTTTGAGTCCAAATAATTAAAGTAGTCAATAGCAAACACCTAATACTTACCATTATTACTGTATATTTTTTAATGTAAAGTATATATATATATATATATATATATATATCTAGATAATATTATCAAAATTAATACCAAGAAAAGGCCATCATACTATGGAAAATGAAGATGATTTAAATAGGTATTATAATATAAATCATTAGAACCTTTGTAGATTTGTAAAAAAGAAAAAAAAATTATAATATCCCAAAATCTGGGTTGTGGCTGTCATTATACAGTTTTTCTAATTTAAATTCAGACGATGTTAGATTATTTTTTCTTTGGACGAATGAAAATTAATTTTTAGAAAATTCGGTTACCTTTTTTAGATGAAATATATATATATATATAATTAGTTTTCAAATCAAGTGAAAGGTGTATTCAGGTACCTACCTGTGATAATCTAAATCTCGTAAGAGAAGCCCTGTTTGCTACGGATATCTCCTTTTTTTGGGGCTTGAATCCTTTGGGCCTTCCTTTCTCTGACAAAATACATAATGGGACTGTTACCATGTTCAAAACATGCGTTGACGTTCCGCTGCCACACTGTTCGACATTCTCGACAGGATAACACACTGGAACCCTTGAAATCGGGAGTGTTAACAAAAATTAGAGTATAATGGCAGAGGCTAAATAGCTTAGGGGCATTGTATTAATCGATTGTCAAAAACTATTAACTCACCCTCAACATTACGCCTTTTTAACGCTTTAAAGAAATTTGCTGAAAACACTATATCTTAACCCTTTGAACTTCACAGTGCCCTTCTCAAACATACCGACACTAAAAGCAATAAGCGGAACCTTGTCTTTGGGCTGTATAGATCTATTAAGCTTGCTCTGATAAAAAGTAAAACACTTTCTTGAAACACTTGGATCATAGAGCTCCAGAAGTGTGTTGAGATGTGACAAGATCTATGAGATATAATGATGGTGTTTCGAGACTCTTAGGTCTTTGAGGAGCGGATTCTACTTTCAATGGATTGTACACCATCACGTTTTTTCTTGGCCCTCCAATTTTTTACAGAATTTTGTATACCTTGTTATATGCTAGTATTACTTTATGCTAGGCCCTTGTATCTACTACTCCTGCATGCCAATAGTAGCGGTAAAGACACTTTTCTGATTAGGGTCAATAAAAATAGGGATGTATGTTTATTTGACCTCAGATATATTGAAATCATTCAGAGATAAATCTAAAGTTTGATATGTAGAACAATGAGTAGTATTTCATCTTTTATAGGACACAAAGTCTACAGACAAGCCGTTGGTTTTTATCATGTTACTAAAAAAGCACCTTCTAGCTCCAATTTGGAATAAGTACTGATATACCATAATGATGATCATATAGTTGTATGTTTTATGCTTACTTTCTGTAACGATGTTGGTATCTAAAGGTACGAAAAAATCATTTGACCTGATTTTGATAGCCACGATATAACGATTGCTTTGTAAAACAGGAGAGGAAGTCTACGCTCAATGAAACAAATCTCCAACGAGTAGAAGCAGCTGGCAGCACAGAAAATCGTTTCGGTAAAGGTGGCCTTCTTACATCGTACGGTTTGTGGACCATATGTTCTTTCTCCAGTTCATCGTTAATCGAAAATAAAAAAAAAAGGGAACAAACCACCCAGGGTTTGCACTGATGGTACTCAAATTTATCTTTTCCCCATTTTTTGCTTTCAAGGTTGGTAAAAATCTATAATTTTTGATTTTATGCCTAGCGAAGAAATCTCCCGTAGGCCATGTGGCGTTTTCTCCACAGATATCTTGGTAGCAAAAGCTATTCACGACATGACGAACCAGCGAAGGATGTAGTGACTATATATACAAATCAAGGGAATTTTTTTTTATAATGTATAGTGTATCGTTTCAGCCTTAACTTACTAAAAACATCATTTAGAATTTGCATACAAAAATAGAAAGCCTTCGCTCAAAATTTTCAACAGTAACGTTGTTGTATGAAGTGGCGATTCCAGTGCAGGTTTATGAGATGCACTGGCTGACTCCTGGGACAATCTAAGTGATTGTTTACAATAAATTCTGTATAAATAGACACTTTGGAACAACAATCTTTTGTGGATTGTGTTTAGGGCACAGAAAAGAGCTTGTTGAATGACGAGACTCTTTGCAGTTATTGCGTGCCTTTCAGATGTACGATGTAGCAATTCACTGTTGTCTCTTGTGTGGCATAATCTCATAGTTGGTGAGATGAATGTTGTAGAAACAAAGTCCATTAAAGGGATGCCTGGACTTGTCAATGACGCTAATGACAAGTCCATTCGGGTTGTGGTGTGGCCAAGTATATACCCTCTCAGTATTTTTGTTCTTGCCTTTTTTTTCTATACGTACAAATACAAATCCTCTTCTCTTAAACCTAATTACTCAAGATTATCATGAAGTAGTTTGACATTGATTCCATAATGATGTCAAGTCAATATTAATAACCCAGCAAGAAGTTGTATATAGTTAATTGGCCACATGTGTAATTTATCTTGGTATACCAAGAAAAAAGCAGTCCACTCTTCTATTCTCACCTACAAAGGTTATCTGAAAGTCTTTTTTTTTTTAAAAAAAAAGATTAGTCTCAATATACCGAGATAGGTTTAGAAGATTAAAGAAGTTGCTAGGCATGACTAGGTTTTCTTACAGTAATTAAATGCAATTAGTGTAAAGAATAACATTTTATACCAATTTGCTTTTTCGATGCAATTCAAACAAAGTTACAAAAGATATGATGAGCATTGGAATGACAATGACAGTGATAATTGTAATTGTAATGAAAGGAATAATTCTGTCAAAATATATTTCTCTCTTCCTCTATCTAGCTATTTAGCTATTTAGCTATCTATCTAAGTATCTAAGTATCTATATTAGGATTTCATTTATTTGATAGAGACAACGTTTATAAAAAATACAAACATTTACGTTTGTCTTTCTCTAGGCTTGGTAGTACATCCAAAGTAGACATAATCTCAATTAAGCTCAGGGAATATATTTTTCCAAATCAACATTTTATTTATTTATATACTTGACAACCTGTAGACCAGTATTGGTGTGCCAAAATACAGACACACTTTTAATGCTGTTTGGAATCGGGACATCATAGCTGCCAAAAAAAAAGGCATCCTTGATATCTTGTTATTTTATGCACGAACCAACAACAAACGCCGGCACAGATCTTAAAATTAAACTTTAGTATAAAATTTTAATTATCACCTTGTAAGATTTATATAGCTTCTTTCACACACCTTTACAGGTAAAGCTTCACAGATTTTATATAGATATTTTTCTTATTCTATCAAAAAAAAAATGGTAGAGAAATATTGTCTGGATTGTCTTTTATTTGTCCAAAAATACAAAATAAAAACCAACATTTTCTGAATTTGAAGTATAAAAAAACTGTAGAGTAAACCAAACGGACATTGTTTTATTTCTTGGTTTGGAAGGAGTTTTTGGTATCAATTAGAAAGTGCGAAATAAAGTGGGATGTTATTTTTTGCTTAAAGTTTCCCGTATTTTTTTTTATATATATATTTGGTTGCACAGCGCAAATCCGTTATTTTGGACTGGTTTAATTTTACACACTATAAAATAATCATAATATATATACTTTTAATAATAATAATAATAAATCAAAATCTACAAAGTACCTCAGATGGTTCTCAGACTCTTATATTTATATGAATTTATATGCATATACAAATATACAAATATACAGATATATATTTAATACAAAAATATTACAAACTGATTTCATAATTACCAAAGACAAACAATATAATTAATGGTAAATCAAGAGGAGTTGGTTAAAAACCTGATTTTTTTTTCTTGCTGATCCAATATAAAAATTTAATAATTATTTTTACTTTACTTTTTTATAAGAAAAAGAATTCTTGCTTTGTAATTAGATTAGTATCATATGTACACATAAGCATACACGCTTAAAGAATGGTCTTTTATTTCTGGATCATTGTGTAAATGCGTGTAGTTTGTATGGCTTGTAGCCAACGGAATACACCGGTCGAAACCCGACAACTCGAGACAAATATCACAAGTCTAGTGAATCACAAAGCGATCTTATAGTCAGAAAAAAGGGTGTGAATACAATACAGACTTTCCTATCTGTCATGTACCCGTATTCAGTACCTTAATCTGTTATAGGTATGAGTGCACATTTGTAAGAGTCTTTTGTGGAGCTGAATTGGGGTTCCATATAGCCACAATCACCCGGTTGTGAATTGATATCTCCTAAAAGAGACCCTTGCTTCCTCTTTCCTCCCTTCTCTACCCGTTAATTATCGCTATCATTTTGTATTGTTATTTGAATAATTTTCTTGGGAATAATTCCAAAAAAATAAATATACAGCTGTATTGTATTTTTATTTTTTTATGGTCATTTAAGTAATCTAAGCCTCTAGAAGGACCTTATATCTGGGGTAGTGCACCAAAGTTGGAATAAAATACAATAATTAAGGTTTTTCTCTCTCTTTTTCTCTCTCTCTTTCTCTTTCCTCCAAACTGGTTACGCCAGTGTATTACACCACACATGTGTTAATCGACATCGTTCCGCAAGCACGGAATCGGGTTTTTGAATAAATGGCGGCGACAGGTTATATATTGAATTGAATGGCCAATTTATTTTATATATTGCTATTGTTTTTTCGAGAATAAATAACATTAGCAGTAATATCAGCAGTACCATTAAGACCATTAGCACCGTTAGCACCATTAGCACCATTAGCACCATTAACAGAAAACTTAAATATATCAATACAAATGATAATTACTATAACAAAAGATTCTTAAACGATTGTAATTATTATTGTAATAGTACTATAAGCTAATTGAATTACTAATAGCCAATTAACTCAAGATTTGCCCACATAAATATATATATTGATATTGATATTAATATTTTTTTATTTTTATTGATGATAGCTATTGATAAGGATCACCATGCTTACTCGATCACACAACCCTTTGAGAACCGGTCCATGTTTAATCAAAGGAACATTTCTTCCCCAATCGTATATATTTATGTTAGTTTTTTTTTTATTTATTCACGGATATTCTTATTTACCGCCAATGTCAACAACCACGTTGATTGATTCCACGGACAATGCGTCCTTATTTCGGCCCTTAATCTGAGATGTATTAGCGTATTTATGAGGCTGTGAAGCACAAAAGGTAGTATGGCAACCTGTTTATAAAATAATATATATAAATATATATATATAATATAAAAGAGAAACGTAAGAAGGCACCCTTAAAAAAAAGCAAACTTAAAGATATATATGTATTATATGTGAACGTATGCGTAAAAATAATAATACTAATAATAATCTGTTATATTTGTCAAATAATCTTTAAGCCCAGGCGCAAATTCTCTCACCCCCCACTTATTTTCTCTCTCACACCCCCAACCACAACTTCTAATCTACCCCGGATCGCTGGTGAGTATACACTTTGTAAAGCTCATATAGGTTACTTTAGGTTCAATTGGATCTTGACAATTTATCTAGCTTACATCACAACCCATTTTTATTGTATTTTAATTATATACATATTGATCTTGGGGGAGAAAGAGTTCACAAATGACACATCTAAACTAGGAAAATAAGAGTAGATGATTGAGTCTTGCTACTGTGTTACTCTATTTGAGAAATATATACAAGTCTGTATTTTTAACTATGATCTGTGGCGTTGAATACAGATTCTTGATCCATTTACTTAATATCACTATCACTATTATAATTGTTATATATTTTTGAAAAAATAAAATAAAAAAAAAAGAGTATTGTACTTGAATAAGTAGAGATTCTCTTTGTACAGTAGGGAGTAAAAGAAAGGGATCTTATTAGGATGACCAAACAAGGGGAGAGTCTTTTTTATATATATATATATAACTTGTATATAAATGAATTGTATCTGTATATGTATATTGTGCCTACTGGAAATCAATCGTATAGATAATCTACATAGATCGTAAAATGGACAATGTGGGAAAATAGCCACGATATATAAGTAAAAATAAATAAATAAATAAATAATGACAATAACTAAAATTATATTAATATTATAATTATAATTATTAGTTAGTTGGTTAGTTGGTTGGTTGGTTGGTTGGTTGGTTTGCAAAGGTAAATCGTAAGATGATCCTTACTGTCACCACACGTGGTACGGCTTAGAAAGCCAGTGAGCGATCAAGAACGAGTCTTGTCCTGCCTGTCGCAAAGAAGTTGCAAGTCGATTCAAATCTCAGCTCAGCTAATCCATTTCTCTCTCTTTCTCTTTCTCTCTTTCTCTCTCTCTTCTTCTTCCTCTTATTCATTCCCACAAACTTCCTATCCTTCTTTTCCTTTTGTCCGCATCACCTAAGCTATGCCAAATAGCAATAATTCCCTTTCCACATACACCTCCATGATGCGAGTCACCTCTACAGGTAGACCATTCGCAAAGGTAAAACCCAAAATATCAAATATCAAATATCAAATATAGTATATTTCTCTCTCTCTATCTTTCACCAAAAAAAAAAGGATTGATTATTGCAATCACAATCACAATCACAATTACAATTATAATTATAATTATAATTACAATTGATAGTACAATTATGTTAACCATTACCATTATCGTTACCATTATCGTTACCAAAAACCAAAGAAAAGGAAATATTAACGTTAATATACTAATATAGTAATAATAACAATACAATAATCATGAATAACCACAAAAGAGATGGAGATAGAGAGAGGGAGAGGGAGATGGAAAGTGAGAAAATGATAAAGCAATAATAACGTCAATTATGATTATGATTATGATTACGATTATGATAATAATATCTATCTTGTCTATCTGTCTATCTATCTATCTATTTATCTACATGTATATTTACATACAAAAAGGATCTATTCGATATATTTGGAGCATTTCTTATCCAGACTCCCCTAAAAGACCATCGATCCATCTTCAGAACATATCCCAACAGTATCACCACAGACGAAGCAGTATTGACATTATCAGACCTCAAATTTGTCCATGTAATACGTACTCCTGACCCAAACGACCCAAATGTACAGATAGCTACCCGAACGACGACGACATTTAGCATGACACGCGAAATGGCCAAAACTCTTGGACAACACATGTTGAACAGTCGATTAGCAGAAAACGCAGCAGATCCCCAAAACCGTACAATGAAAGATAGGGCCACCTGGTATGTCACCCCAAAGGGAAAATACATGGTCCAGGACTTTAGTCAACGGGCAGGTGTAAGCATTAGCCACATTCAGAAATCTCTCGACCGTATCGACTCCTTTCGCATCGTCAAGTTTGACCGTCTGATTGACACCGATAGTCTATCGTTTGCCCGTCCCAACATGACAACGGCGTTTAAAACAATGATGGCTTGGTTACCCACCGAGACTTTATTGGCTGATGATGTTGGAGGTAATTTATATAAAAATAAAATAAAATAAAATAAAATAAAAGATTGGATATATAATACCTACATATATCATTTTGTTATTAACAATAAAAGGATTGGATATGGATAAATTTTAACCTTAGGCCTTAAAGAAAAGCAAGCTCACGAATACACATACACATTCTACGGTTACCAATGTTTTGAGTGGATCTGTGAATACACAACCGTAGTGTCTGGAGAAGAGGGCCTGATGATTGCAGCCGAATTTGTCTTGTACGGATGGATTGTCCAGGTTCTAGACAAATCGGATAAATCGAATAGTATACGAACCGACAACAATTCTTTCAAGACAACCAAACGCGCAATCTACTACGTAACAGAGCGTGGGAGGAAAGTCTTGGGGTGGCAGACAAAACCCACCCGGAGTCCTTCAGACGTATCGCTTTCAAAGCAATCAGACATCGCCTCTAGTTCGTCCTCATCGGTCACCCAGAGCCAGGTGCTGCGAAAGCAAATGACACTGGCCAAGAGATTGGCTCCTACTGGTCTGCAGGCCAGTTCTAGTTCTACAGGAATTCCTTCAGCCACAATCACCTGCCCGAGCTCTAAAAACCCCCTGTGTAATAAGATGGGATTCCAGGTCCCAAAAGAGGGCAGCGACAAGTCTGTGATCAGTCTCCCGGAAACTAAAGAGGATTCAGGTTTGGATGAGATGACAGAACAATTGTTGAATTTGAGGTGCAACGGAGAGTCACTTTTGTCTGGATCTGATCGGCCACCTTCGATTACGTCGTCAGCTGGATCATCTCACGACAGTAGCTTTGAACTTTCGCTCGGAATATCTGAATCGCCTGCACCCAGCATACTTGAGAAACCGACGAATGGGCCTATTGACGTGCTAACCCTGGTGGAAGCTTCGGATGTGCCCCTTAGTGATAGTGCGAGCGGAAATCTCGGAAAGACGCCCAGAGACTCACAGTGGACTAGACTGAGGCAGATTCTTGAAGATCCTCTGTTGCGAATGTATTTTCGGGATTTCATGAAGGCCAATTTCTGCGAAGAAAATATCAATTTTTGGGTCGATTATTATAGCCTGCGGAAGAAGGCCCGATCGCGTAGAATGATTATCAGTGAACTTCTCACAGACTGCTACACAATCTACGACACCTATCTTGGTATGCAGGCTGCCTCGGAAGTAAATATTGATCATGGTCTTCGCCAAGAAATCATCACCCTTGTTACAAGGACGTTCACAGTTGCACCTGGCTCATCTCTAGATATGCCATTCCTCAATATACCTATCCAACCCACCCTAATTAATGTCACTGTCAATGGTTCAAATCAACAATGCCTCCAGGTGATAATGAGGATGTATGACAAAGTTAATGACCACATCTGTCGTCTCATGGCCCAGGATTCGGTCCCCAGATTTGTCAAGACTGAGAAATATCAACAATTCATGTCACAGAACAGTACACCTATCTAAGAAAGATCAAACAAAATACATACAGCCCACCCACACATAAACGCACGAACGCACAAATGCAAAAATGCACAAATGCACAAATGAACACACGCACGAACGCACAAACACACAAACGCACGAATGTACGAACGTACAAAACAAAACAAAACAAAACAAAACAAAAAAAAACAAAAAAAAAAGGTCCCTCGGTTCATTCATCCTTTCTTCCTCTTCTTCTTCCCTCCTTTAAAATCTTTGGACAGAATATTATTCTAAATATGTTCTTTCTATGCCATTCAGCATTTGTACTTATGATCTATGCCTTTCTATTAATTTTAGCTTCAATCACTCACTCATTATTTCATTCTTTCTTTCATTCATTATTTTATTCATTCATTCATTTTTTTCATTCATTCGCTCATTTTTTTTTCTTTCTTTTCCCTATTTACATATATATTCACAAACTACTACTACTACTACTACTACTACTACTATTATTATTATTATTATTATTATTATTCTTTTATTATACATTAATTGCGCTTTAATGTATACTTTTCATGCCTATCTAGACTTAATAATCATTATTCATTCCAAAAATTATATGTATATTATATATACATATGCCCTGCATCGTTCCACATTGTACACTCTAGACACAACTGTAGAATATAATAGACCCCAAAAGGATAATAATTTATTTTATTTTATTTTATTTTAATTTTATTAATATTAATGTGCACACATACACACATGTATACATATTTATTTGAGTCAAAATAATAATGGTACATATTAAATTTTTTTTTCGTCAACCTTATGAAAAAGGGATAGTCTTTATCAAGGTTGTACAATAGAGGAAGTAAGATAGTAAGAAAGACAATGTTGTTTAACAATATTACAACTCTCTCCTCATTTTACTCTCCATTATATACGTCTGTCTGTACACACAAGGTTAAATTTATTTATGATCCATAGAGATAGATAGAAGAAGAAATTTACATAAAATATACCTGTACTGTCTGTACAATCTACGCACTATCAATCAGAAATCAAGGGATGTCATAAAAGAAGGGGTTTAGGAATGAAAAGAAAAATTCTTGCGACTGATATTCACTTGAGAAAAATAAAGTAGAGTAATTAATTGTATATTGCGTATTTGTATGTGCATCTACAGCTGTACGCATATGCATGCACGCATACATACATATAAAGATCCCTTTCTCTCTCTCTCTTTAAACCCCTTTTGTTTCTTTCCTTTTCTTCTCTATATAATTTTTTCATTTTTTCATTTAGCTTTTATTTATTTGTATAAAAAGAACCTCTGCTTGTTTGTTTTTCCCTGGCATGCATTCTTTTCTATTTTTTTGATGTCTTCCCATGTGAACTTGGTGTCTTCTTGTCTTTGCTGCAGTGGCTGCCGCGGCTGCCAATGGAGACATGGAAACCAGAAAGGCGGTAGTCAAGTTTTGCATCGAGTAGTCTGTAATGATACTCTCACAATCACTCTCTGACCAAGTATCGATATCAGTATAGCTACAGCTATTACGATTGTAATTTTCATCTTCATTTTCACTATTAGAATAATAATTCTTATAACTATAATCATAATTATCATTATCATTATCATTATTATCATTGTACTTTTCGGTTGTGACTTTTTGGTCGGCATGATTGATATTGGACTCCTCTTCCTTCTCCTTCTTTGTATTCATATTATTATTGTTATTATTATTATTATTATTCTTCTTCTTCTTCTTCTTCTCCTCTTCCTTCTCCTCTTCTTCCTCCTTCTCCTCTTCTTCCTCCTTCTCCTCTTCTTCCTCCTTCTCCTCGGTCTCCTCGGTTTGTAGTGGATAGGAGAATATACGGTTCGAGAGGAGAGTCAAAGATGGAAGGACTATATGAGAAGAAGGTCTGACTCTGTGAATTGGTGGATAATTGAGTGGTGGTTGGTATTGAGATTGAGATTGCGATTGAGATTGAGTTGGGGAAGGGGATTGCGATTGAGATGGTGTTTGAGATCGAGATTGGGATTGGCTGTAGCTATAACTGTGGCGAATAAGACTAGACAGATGAGTAAGTTGAGAACTCAATTCTTCTTGATCCTCTTGCTCTTGCTCTTCCTTTTCTTGCTCCGCTTTTGGTCTATTGTGGGCATCCCAATGTTGTTTTCTGAGACTGGTTCTGCAAGATCGAAGAGATGTATGAGATATTGGTGATCGTAGCTCGGACCGTAGTTTTATCAGGCGGGCGGCGTGTTGAATGCACGTCTGCAGGCTATGCCGGCGAGATCGCCTTTGTGATGAAGGATCATATTCTACATTGCGGCTGACAGTTGGATCGTTTTGGTCTTTTTGGTCTTTTTGGTCCTTTTGGTTTTTTAGATCTTTTAGATCTTCATCTTCACCTTGATCTTTGCCATTGTCTGTAGCTGTGTATTTTTCCGTGTCTTTGTTTTCATTTTCATTTTTCTTTTCATCTTCTCTTTTTGCGTGCTGACTGGGAAGAGGTAATGAAGTAGATGTGGGTGAAGGAGTGAGATATGAAGAAGGGAAATTGCGGATATTGTCTGCCATGCATGCTACGGATAGCTCTCTCTTCCTTTATTTGGCAAAGGAAAAGAAAGAGTTATTTAAGGTACAGTAAATTACAAACAAATAAAGAAGAAAGAAAAAGAGAGCAAAGAAGGATGAGTGAAGGAGGTGAAAAAAAAAAACAAACAAAAAATGAAGTGAAAAGACTAATAATAGTAACCATAGTAACAATATTAAAAAAAAAGAATCAAGTAACTAAGCAACAAATAGGCAATAATGAGTGTGTGAATTGTGTGAATTGTGTGAATTGTGTGAATTGTGTGAATTATGTGAACTATGTGAGTGCGAGTAGTTTAAATAAACGTAACATATATAATATTAATAATAAACTCCTCACTTTTATTTATTTATTTTTGCATGAGAAAAAAAAAAGATTGATCTATAATAAATAATGCAGGTGTTCTTATTGACAGCTCAGCGTAACTATGTACACAAAAACTTCTTTAATAAAATAAAGTAAGTAATAAATAAAGGGGGGGCAGAACAAGGGAGGGGGGCTTAAGATCTTCTTATTTTATTTTTTTTATATTTATTTTGGCTTTCAAGCAGTTGGTTTTTGAAAGAAATAATAAAACAAACTTTTATTGTGTGTGTATTTTTTCTTAGCTTCTTGAAAAAAAAATCACTCTCTGCAAGATTGGTTTAAAATAACAATAATCCTTTTGTTTGTGTTTATAGCAGAGTTCAACTCTGTTGTATAGATATCTTTTTTTTTGTGCAATATATATTCAAAGTGTGTGTGTATGTCTGTATGTGTGTATAATTACACAAAGCCAAGCAGGAAGACAGGCAGAGAGGCCAGTCAGGAAGAATAGGGGGGAGTAAGAGGGGATATGGTAGGTTTTGGAAAGAAAGGGGGCGGAAGGCTTGAAACCGAAAGAATATAGAACGAAATAATAATAGTAATAATAATAATAATGAAATGCAAATCTAATGTAGAACCCGCTGTTGACTTAAGACGCGATCATACCAGAGGTGAGGCTTCCATCAGCAGAGGAGTAGCCTCATCTGTATTCGCACCTGTCACATCGCGTTTACAGATAGGGCACTAGAATAAAGAGAGCATAAAAATAAAACATTAATACTAATATTAATTATTTTCAAGTACTCCAAATAAAATTACTATGATTATGATTATGATTATATTTTTATTTTTTATTTTTTTACTCACAAACTTTTTTCGGGTAGTCAGCCATGCATCAACGCACGATGCATGAAAGTCATGATGGCAAGGCAAGACTCGCAAGGCATCGCCCAAAGCATAATCCTCGAGACAGATAGAGCAGTCTTCAGGTTCATTCTCTAGAGTCTTTCTTTTGCTAAACACCCTGAGTGTCAAACCAGACACAATATGGGCCGGTGCAAGGTCTTGCTTTTGCTTCTGAAACCGCCGGATCTTCCAGGTACAGTAGACAAACAACATCATTATGCTTGGTGACAATACAACCAAAAGCAGTACGTCTAGCATTGGCCTGTGATTGTGATAATTGCTGATAAGCAACCAAAATAACAATACCAACAACAATAGTAATATGCTAATTCTAATGCTAATTCTAATGCTAATGCTAATAGTCTGTATAGACCAGCAGTAGAAACAGAAACCACATAAAAGAAATTAAGCAATTCAATTACCAGCTGATGAAACCGTCCCATTCGAGACGGACAAGAAGCGGGTTCACGCGCTGGGTGAGATAGACAAGGGCGCGGTACTCTCGCTTGGATACAAACACACTAGGTATCTTGATATCAGAAGTATCACCTGGTTTATTTTTTTTCAGTCAGACAAGAACAAGTGTGCGATTGTTAAGAGAGAGAAAAATTGATATAATAGATATATAGTCATTATGAATTTTAATAAAAAGAAAGAAAGAAAGAAAGACTTACCAGGTGCGTACATTGTAATCCAAGTCGAACTCTCTGGATCTCCCACAACCACAGCAACCGCTCCACTAATCTGCATAGCCCTCACTTTAGTAATGAAAGAACATCCTCCTCTCTGCAACAGAGCAACCCAATCAGTTGTAGGTTGGGTTGTTGGTGTGCAGCCAAATGGATCATGACTTGGCTCCATTAGAAAGCCAAT
Source organism: Phycomyces blakesleeanus NRRL 1555(-) (assembly GCF_001638985.1). Lineage (NCBI taxonomy): Eukaryota > Fungi > Mucoromycota > Mucoromycetes > Mucorales > Phycomycetaceae > Phycomyces > Phycomyces blakesleeanus. The sequence continues at coordinate 128,414 of NW_017265169.1, read as the reverse complement.
CAATCCTTCATCCTGAATGGGTGGTCCAAAAGCTGCACTGTGGTCTGCGCAAGTAGTGTTGCTGTTCTAAATATATAAATTAATAATTTTTTGTTCATTATTTCCAACAACACCAAAGTCAAAAGAAAAATCCATAGAGATGTATGTATTAGTCATATTGGACTCCATTTTCTTCAATTAAAAACCAATCTTGCTTACCAGAACAGAAATAGACGCCTTGGCAACAGTGAGAAACGAAATCAAGAGAATGAGTCTCATGAAGTGATAAGAGTAGGAGTAAGGATAATTGTAATTGTAATTGTAATTGTAATTGTAATTGTAATTGTAGTGGTAATAATAAGGCTATGGATATGGATATGGATATGGATAAGACTATGCTAAGGTCAAGGGCAATGGTAAGAAGAGAGAGAAGAAGAAGAAGAAGAAGAATAGATAAATGAATTTATTCAATTTTTATTATTATTTTACAAAAAAAAAATTAAATAAAAAATAAGAAAAGGTAAAGATTGAAAGATAAAGAGAGAAAGAAAGAAATGAAGAAAGAGAGAGAGAGAGAGAGAGAAATAGAGATAGAAGGGGGGGGGGGGGGGGGGGGGGGGCGAGGGAGAAGAAAGCAGGGAGAATAGATGCTTATTTAGGTACTGACTAAACAAAAAAAAAAGAGAGAGAGAGAAAAAGGAAAAGCACGAACTTCAAACATCCTTCTCTTTCTCTCTTTATCTTTACAATCTTCCTCCTCTACTTCTACTTCTTCTACTTCTTCTACTTCTTTTTTCTCTTCTTGACTATCATCATTTTGAATTTTGACTTTTTAATCAGCCTTCACCATAGCTTTCGCTTTAACCTTGATCTTTCATTTTTTCGTTATTGCAAGACATTTAATACAATTGTGTATATATAAAAAGAAAAGAAAAAAGAAGATTATATTAGATAATTATATAAAGCCAAATAATGCGCCCACCAACAATCGATACTTCTCATCGACGGCAGAGTGTACAGGGTGGTGCGGTATTGTGGAAAAGTGAAGACAACCTTGCAAAATCACGATCCACCCCTCACAAATCAAAAAGACCAGAAACAGTCGGACGTTCGTTTTCCCAACGGCTGCAAAAGTTCTCTCTTTCCCGTACACCGACCCGCTCGGATGTCGTGACAACAAACACGATTAGCAAAGATTACGATCCGACCACAGGCAACAAGATGATCAACCATTACATGATTCTCCAGGAGATCGGTCGTGGTGTTCATGGCAAAGTCAAGCTGGCCAGGGATACGAACACAGGCGAGTGTGTGGTAAGGAGACTTTGAAAGTAATTAGGTGGTGTCGAGAGAAGGGGGGGGGGTTGAATAAAACAACCATCCTTGTTTTATTATTATTATTAGTATTATAGTAATTATTGTATACAAAAAGAAAAAGGAGAGGGTTGGAGGGAGAAGAAGAAAAAGAGGGGGAAAACAAGTGAAGAGGAGGTACGGGGTAGGAGGGAAAATATAAAGAAAGAAAGAAACAAGCAGTGTTTTGTACATTGAAAAATAGGCTTCAGTAATTTTACCTTATTAGAGTATTATTATTACAGTGGCAAGGCAATTAATTTTACTAGTATTATTATCAATTCAATTCAATTCAATTCAATTCAGTTCAATCAATTCAACCAATTCAATTGAACAATCAATCAATACGTGTCTCTCTTTACTCTTTATATATATATGTGTGTGTCTGTCTGTCTCTCTCTCTTTATCTACCTTGCTGTCTATCTGCCTTGCTGTCTATCTGTCTTGGTGTATCTTTTATATGTATATGTATATGTATATATATATATATATGTGTGTGTGCTTTTTGTGAATGAATTTACGTTTTTACATACATGTAAATTATAAATATTTCTTTTAAAAAAAATCACAAAAAAAGGCTATCAAAATTGTTGACAAACGGAACCGAAAACGACAGCTTGGTCACAGCTTACGGCCAGTGGAAGGAGGTGACAGTCGATGGCTCAATGGGCAAGAAAAAAGGTTGCACAAAGAAAGCGAACACAAAGTCCGAAGAGAGATTGCAATCCTCAAGAAATGCGTTCATCCTCATGTGGTGCGCTTATTGGAGGTTATGGATGACCCAGCAAGTCGCAAGATATACATGGGTAATTAAAAGCTGCTAAAACAAAAGGCTAGTTGAATTCTAATCAAATGACCTTATTATCAACCTTTAAAGTGCTCGAGAATATGAAGGGAGGAGAACTTATCTGGAAAGACGAAGACGGCCCGAGGTTGTCTATCGAGCGTGTAAAAAGTATTTTTAGAGACGTTGTGAGTGGTCTTGACTATTGTGAGTCTATCCTTTTAAGATATTGCAAATCTATCTATGCTTATTCTCTTACTTATTACTTATCATCGCCATCATTATTCACAAAACTCTTTACATCTACACACACAAAATCAAGTGCACTACCAAGGTATCATTCATCGTGATATCAAACCAGCTAACCTACTGCTGACCGAAGACCAGGTGGTCAAGATATCGGATTTTGGCGTTTCGTATTTTAATCAACATTTGGCTGGCAAGCCTTTATCAAACCTGCCTGACCGTCAGATGGATCGCGAGTTAGCCGAGACAGCCGGAACACCAGCATTCTTTGCCCCTGAGCTCTGCAGCACAACCTGCGACACTGACAACGGTGAAGATAACATCAGTAACAGCAACAGCAATGGAAATGGAAATGGAAACGGTGGCGATGACCTTTCAAACGTACGGATCACAAAGGCAATTGATGTCTGGGCGCTCGGTGTCACTCTATATTGCCTATTGTTCGGAAAATGCCCCTTCATGGCTGCCACAGAGTTCGAATTGTTTGACGCTATTCCAGTCCAGCCACTCACATTTCCTGCCAATTTTGCTGACCAGGATTGTAAAGATCTCTTGCTTGGTCTACTGACAAAAAATCCAGACGCACGCATGACTTTAGACCAAGTTAAGGTTCACCCATGGGTCATCTCTGACCTCGCGTATCCCATTATCTGGTGGCAAGAAGCGGATCCGAGACAATACAAGACGGTTGAAGTAACTGATGATGATGTTAACCAAGCCGTCACCATCATGGTAACAAACTCTTTTCTATCATATATTTTATTAAACAGCCAAAGAAAACAACAACGACAACAACGACAATCTAAATACATATGTACATACATGCATACACACACACACACACATATATATATATATATATATATATTTCTTTTATTCTTTTGCTTTTAAAAAGTGATTTTTAAAAAATCTTATGTATCGATCACACATTAGGCGCGTCTCCGGAATACCTTTAACAAAATGTCATCTTCGTTTACTCATCTCACCAATTCAATTACCCGCCGACGATCCAAAAGTGTGTCGCATTCTCAAGCACCACTGTTTTTGCCATCAACCCCTCCATGGTCTGGCCATGAGCCATTTACACAGCAGACCAATTGGCCATTTTCTGAATCATTGGTATCCCAGGAAGAGCAAGAAGAACAAGAAGAGGAAGAAGAGGATGGTAATTGGCGTGAAGTCACATCGTCTGGAGTGTGTGATGAACTTACAGTTCAATTCAGCCGACTTTCTTGATATATACTCACACATACACATACACATACACATTGCACCAATTACACCTACATATACTCATACACATACACATACTTATACGCATATATACATACATACATACATTAACTTAAAAGCTAACAAGTTTACAAGCTTATACACATCTTATACCCTCATAAATACTTTTTATCACTCCCTCTCCTTCTCCCTATTTTCTTATTCTTATTACAATACATTACAACACCATACACGCACATTTGATGTGGTTGTGCGTACAGGCGTACGTAAATGCGTGAGTATTATACACATGTTTATGTGTAGGAGAAGACAGATCTTTTTTTTTTCTTATTTATTTACAACAAATTACAATACAAATCTGATTGAAATGGATCAGATTAAGGAACATAAGGAGGAGGAGGTACAGTGTTCTTGTTATCGGCCTCTGGCTGATTATAGTGATGCTGGAGCTGGAGCTGACGTTGGAGTTGCTGCTGCTGCATTGAAGGGGTGGATGAATCGGGGTATATTGGAAGATTATGACTATTGTCATTATTACTATCATTATGGTTAGCCGTGGAACCAATAATAACAGTACTAGTACTAGTAGCATTAACATTAGGAGTTGTATTAGCATTAGCATCAGGAGTATGATTATGAATAAGAGTATGATGAGGATGATGAGCATGCATTGAGGTCGAAGTAGGAATAAAAGTAAAGGCAGAGTTCGTAGAGTTGATGATTGTGGTCCCAGTTCCGGCGCTGGCGTTGGTGGGATGAGGATATGAGGAGTGTGGCGAATGTGGTGATGAATGTGGATAAGAAGAAGGTTGAAATTGAGATTGAACTCCTGGTGCTCCTGCTACTGGAAGAGTCTCCAAGGCAACCAAAGAAGGTTTTGTGGTGTCCATTCGGCGCTGTCTTCGTCGTCTGTACCACATTATACCGAGTAAGATCAATAAGATGAGGATCCCGAGAACGATTGCGACAATATAGCCGATCTTTGTTTTGGAATCCGAATCGTGTGAGGAATGTTTTGGTTTCGAGCAGATTGTCTTGGTTCCATCATTCGAAGTGCAGATCAAGCCAGCGATGCACTGGTTGGTGGATACACAGACACTGTTTTGGAGAAGGCGCGGGATACACATATCAGACTCGAGTGCACAGTAGGTGCTATTGTCACAGTCACTGAGGTATGCATCCGTTGGGTTTGAGACATCGTTTGGTGGCCAGAGAATGACGGTTGAAGATGATGATGAGGTGTCTGTGGTAGTAGGAACTAAAGGTGGGGTTGGAAGTACAACGCATGGTTGGTTGAGCCGAGCCGTTTCTCCACGAAATACAGGCGATGATTCAGGATTGGAAAGAACCCACCTAATATGCGTAATATATAAGTATTATGGTTTTTTTTTTTTTTAATTTTTTATTTTATATTTGATAAGTATATACATTTAAAATATGTATAAATAAAATTTAAATAATATATATACATAGATACATATTTATTTTATTTTTATTTATTAAAATAAAATTTGATCTCGGTTTATTGTATTTTTATCTTTTACTTACTGTGAATTGTGTACTTGTTGACATTCGATTGCTTTGTTTGTTACAATGCACTCTTTATTGTCTGAACAAGGCCATGTGCAATTGACGCTAATCCAGTTAGTCGCCTGTTCAGCACAGACACCAGTCACAATGAGCAAAAAATAAAAGTACGAGATAGTGAGCATTAGGGTGATTGCATTGGGATCAAAAGGAGGAAAGAAAGGAAGAAAAGTAGAAGCAGAGTAAGAATAAGAAGAAGTTAAAATAAAATAAAATAAAATATTAGGTAATAATAAGTATTAAGATAATGAAATAATGAATTGGAAATAAAATATAAAATATATATAAAAAAAAAAAAAAGACTCGGGTAATCGTTGGTCGTTTTCTTTTATTCTTATTATTGTTACTATTACTAGTATTATATTTTTAAAAGGCAAGACCTTCGATTGAACGAGGGACAGAAACGTTGGAAAACGAAGAACATCTCGACTTCGGTCTGTACGACACCAGTGTGAAAGGCCAATTTAGATCCATGCGTGACAGTCTAAATGGTTTGGAATGAATTTAACATTGGTAGCTAATTAGAATTGACCGTAAATAATAGAGAAAAGAGCGAAAAAGAAATGACTAAAATACAATACAATATAATGATATATATATATATAAACATACGTGGTTGTGTCGACATGGCAACAGATTATTAAGCTTGTTTTTTTAAAAAAGAAATTCTGGGATTATTAATATATATATATATAAATAAAAATAATAATAATAATTTATTCATTTATTTCATTTATTTATTGGCAAAGGAGAGAACGTGCTTGTGAAAATTTTGGGAAGAATCTCAAGGGAAAGGAGGGAAGGAGAGGGGGTGGGCAGGGGAGAGAAAGAAAAGAGAGCGAGAGAAAAAATGTGAAGATAATGAACAAAGAAAATAAAGTATCTTTTACAATTAACAATGTAAATGATGGGTCAGTATCAAGTATAAAGCTAGTCTAGCATCTTGCATATATAAAAATACATAAATAATTATCATTATCATTAGAATTAGCATTAGCATTATCATTATTACTATTATTATTATCATTATCATCATTATTGTGCTTTTCTGTTAATTACCGGGGAACGAGATTTCTGTATTCTTTGATTACCATTTAAAGACACTCTGTATATACCTATTATATAGATGGTATAAAAATAAAAAATAAAAATACCAGTTACATACTACATACTACATACTTTCCAGTACATACTTTCCGGTACATATTTTGCAGTACATACTACATACAACTGACTACACTATATTATATTATGATATACTCTATATCTTTAATATTCTTTTTTATTTTCTTTTATTTTCTTTTATATATATATATATATATTTAGTTTATCTTGCCCAGCTTCTCCGCTTAATTACTTTTTGGTATCAACACTGTAGGAAATGTTAGGATTTATAACTCCGGTATCGTAGGAGATATACGTGATTGTAATTTAGATTTGGCCAATAGAATGTTAGCTTTTGATCCATGAAATGTTATTTTTCAGCAAATACGGGCTATGGGATTTTGGATCATCTTACATTTTAGCCAATCAACACTCTTAAATATGGATAATCCGAACAGCCATAAACTAATCTTATTGGCTAATATCATTCTGAACTTTTTTTTATTATATTTTTTTTTTGAATCTTTTAATCTGTCCTCACCAATTTATTTTAAAATATAAGAAAAAAAAATTAATAAGAAAGGATCTATTCATTCAAATTGCCTGATAATCACATTATTTATTAAATTTTATATTTGTATTTGTATATACATACAGCATGAGAGAATATATGTATATATATATATATATATATGTGCTTTATATTTATAAATGTAAGAGAAAATACCTCTTTATATTTCCAAAGTTGGTCTACATATCTCTAGTCTTCTGCTTATCGGTAGTCGTATTCTGGTTCTTCTCCTTCTTCATCGTCATCCCCTTCCTCTTCCTCTTCATCATCATCACCATCATCATCACCGTCATCATCCTCTTCCCCTCCTATTGTTATTTCATCCCCACGTCTCTTATTCTTTGGTTGAACCGTAAGATCATCTGCTATCTCAGTCACAAGTTCACTCTAATAAAAAAAAGAAAGAGAAGAAAAATTTGAGTACCAAACTATAATTTTTTTGATTTTCTTTGAGGGATTTCTATTTAGGAACAATCCTTTTTTGTGCGTGTGTGTATATATACTTACAAGACCAGGATTACGACGAGCACACAACTAAAAGAATATATATATATATATTAATTAAAACTATTATATGGATGCATATTCTGTATTGAAATAATATTTCTTACCTTGACATCATCCATTGATATTGTATTACGTTTGGCGTGTCTAGATTATACAGGCAGAAATCAATGCGTGCGTGTGTATTTGTAAGTGCCTGGATTTTATTATTCTACTTTAAGTACAAGCACACACACACACACACACATGTATATACTATAACCACTTTTTTGTTTGTTTTACTTTGCAAATGCTTCAAGATCTAGTGCCATTGATTCTAAATTGTGTTTAGATTAATATTTTTCTTTTTGGATATTGGCACGCTTACCTGCTTGTCTACAGACAACTTCAGTTAGAGAGGCAATGAACTCTGGAGTTACTGTTTGACCAAGGCTACTTGCTATTGTTTTAATATACATGTATATAATTAATTGTTATTCTTACGGATAATTTATATATCAAATATATATAAATTACCTTCTTCAATTACTTGTTGTTCGACATAATACCACATTGCATCATAAAGTGCCTGAAGATTTACTTCATTAGGCTCATTTGCAAAGGGATTCATTGTATAAATGAGTATATATGATGTTTATTATTATTACTTAAAATTAAAATTTTAAGAAAATAACATGAAAAAAAAAAAAATTCGTGACTATATTCTTTTTTGGTCTGTTAATTGTTGTAGTAGTTATGAGATATATGATGTAGGTGATTAATGCACTACGTATACTCTACACACTATGTACATTATACACACTTTACATATACTCCACATATTGGACACACTACACACGTAATGGTAATATTAATTTATATTATAAATTATATTATACTATACTATATATATATATACATATTTTAAAATTTCTTTCTTAAATATTTAAAGTCCAGTTTTATACAGAGTTGTTTAGAGTGGGGGTGGTTTGTGCGTTTGAGATTAAGAATTTGTATTGCTTGGTTGCTTGCGCACTTGTCTGATTTTTTTTTGATATCGTATATATATATATATATGCTATAAAAATACTAGTGTATGTTTTTAAAGAAAGAGAGTATATATACATATATAATAATGACAAGTGATTGGTTGTTATGTACATTATTATTATTTTTATGATTAAAGGGAAAAAAAAGCGTGGGCAAAGTTGTAAGCCACCAAGGATGACACAACATGGTCGCGTGACAACGAAAGAAGAAAAAAAAAAGAATTAAAGAAAGATAGAGTGTGTGTGCATATGTGTGTGTGTGTGTGTGTGTATAGCTTTAGCGTGGTGAGTGTAGTGTGTGTCCAATGAGTAGTGTGATGATTGTGTGTGGTGATTATGTGTGGTGATTATGTGGGCCATATGTTCTTTGTTTAATCTTTTTATTTTATTTTATATATAATCTGTCGGTGATTTAACAATATTATAGATTTGCACACTACACACACACACACACACACACACTGCTCACACTAACTCACACACAACCAGAAATAATATATATATATATATAATATTTATTTATATAATTTTTATTATTATTTTTTTTGAATTATTTTTGTTTTATTTTATTCCTAATGCCCATCCCATCTACAACTCTTGATCAGGACAGAAACATCAAGTGTCCTTCTTGTCAGGACAATCAGCCCTGTGCACATCCAAAGCACCCAAAGCGCCAGGCTGTTGTATTCCACCAAGACGACCAACACATTTGGCATGACAAGTCCAAACGACGACGACGGATTCCCTTGTTGAATTCTCGCACTGACGAAGACGTCTGGGTTGATCTGTCTGAGAAACGTATCCAGAACTCTCGTCTGGGTGCACTCTATGCCGGGTCCCAGTTCAAGGGACTCCAGACGTGCGGAAGTAGTAGTTATGAAGTAGTAGTTGATATCCAAGTGAGTGTCACACAAGAAAAAAAAATACATATACATAATACATAATACATTTTATTCATTAACTTATATATATTTTTTTAAAAATAATAATAATAATACTTTCTTATATAAACGAATTGTCTGTTATTCTATTTTATTCTAGCGTGTTGACCTTAATGAAAGCATGCTGAGTGGATATCTAAACATTAAAGGACTCACAACAGAATTCCCTGAACTGACTGTGAGTTTGTTTGGTTTATATATGTACATATGTAAATAAGAAGTTCACCAAGCAATATGTTTCTTTTTAAATGTCTTGTAGACTTATTTCGAAGGAGAAATCATCGGTCCAAAACACTCGTTCCTTACCCGTAAATGGCAGACACAGCAGATTATTGATCGTCGGCATTGGGTAAAATAGTGTACATAAAATAAGCCAAAAAAAAGGGGGGGAAAGAGAAAGAGATGAAAATATGGATCATTTGGGTCGATTGACTAATATCTATATATTTTGTCCGTTTGTTTTAGGAACGATTTGACTCATTTAAACCATACCTCGAGATATTCAATAGAGACGGTTTTGTCTATGATCCAACCAATAAGGATTTTGTTTATATGCGATGGAAGGAACAATTCCTTGTGCCAGACCATCGTGTTCATACCATTGATGGAGCTAGTTTTGCAGGATTTTATTATATATGTTATCAACGCTCGACCAACAAAATCATCGGGTTCTATTATTTCCGCCACCACACGGAACTGTAAGCAGATATATTTTATTTATAAAAAAAAAAGCAACAAGGGAATTTACTTATGTTTGGGTTTTTTTTATAAATAATAATCATAGGTTCCAAGAGCTGTCATTAGATTATGTTGAGCAACGATGCTTTGGTAGCTTTGAACTTCGTTAATAATATTTCTTATATATATATTTTTTTTAAAAAAATCTCTATTTCATTTTATTTTTTATTTTTTTAACACACTTTACACACACACACATTGCACACTCTAAACCCAAACACAAGCACAAACAATACTACCACTACCACTACCACTTCCATCATTATTATTACTACCATTATTATTATTACTACCACTACCACTACCAAGTACAGCAAGACAAACAACAACAACAACGACGACGACGACAAATCACTCTTAAACATACACACATACACGCGAACGCACATACAAATCAATGATTCCTTAATGCTGTCGAATATATACATATACATATATGTACAAGTTATATTTCTTTAATATCAAAGTAATAGTATTACTGTTAATATTATTATTTCGAGTATACCATTAAAGATATGTATATATATATATATATATATAATATATCCAATATTTTGAGGAATTGCATGAATAAATGAATAAATAAATATTTAGTTATTTATTTCTTTGGAGGCTTGTTATCTGGTTTACATATCCATATAGAAAGAAGAAAGAGATTGGGGCATAGATATATAGCTATGTTCATAAGTACAGAAGATATAGTTATAAAGAAAGGGACATATAATAATAAAAATAAAAATAATGTAAAAATGACGATAAAGACAAAGGTTAAAAAGATGCGCCTTGTACCCATATCATATTATCCTTGGTGACTTGTTCATGTTGTTTGTTGTTGCTTTGTTTGTTTAGTTGTCTGCTATAAATCTCTGAGAAGTTCCCATGTTGTCTCACTGGTTGACATAATCAATTTCTGGGTATTGATATAAACCCGGCCAAATGCACGCGACTCTACCCAGGCATCAGACTCTGACTTCCAGAGTTCCTCAATTCTTTCCTGTAGGTCGGTTTCTAATGGAAGCCATTTAGCACCATTCTTGTAGAACCATCCCGAGGCCATTGGTTTGAATTGATGTGAATTGACTTGATTTGATGTGATCTTTGAATTATTATTTTTTAGAAGGAATCAAGTGATGTTTTTTCTTTATTGATATTTATAGTAGGTTTTTAACGATTTTATGATTTGCGTGCTAACATTGTGCTATTGATATATATATATATATAAAAAACAACCGACAGAGCTCCTCCTCTTCCTCTTCCTAATATATATATATATAAAAATGTAAGCCATAATTTATTGTAAATCACAAATAAATATAGTTAAATTATGCAAAAGTAACAATATACACATATAAAAAAAATCGACTTTTTTTTTCTGTTTTTGTTTTTTGTTCTTATAGATCATTGTTAAATATGGTAAGAAGAGACTAGATGTATACATACAATATAGCTATCATTTATAATATTAAAAGAAGGTTATTAAGAGAGAGAAAACGCCCCATTTGGTTATGAATATTTTTTGATGCCTTGATGCTTTGGTGCTTTGAAAATAAAATTCAAAGCACTAATGTTTTGACTTTTATTTTAATATATAAAATAGGTAATGATGAGCTAGAGTTCTCTCCTTTTTACCTGAAAGTTTATTTACAAGTGAATTATAGATTTCAATGTATATTTTTACTTTATTTTATTTTTATTAAAAAAGAAAATTATGGACATTTTTAAAAATTACCATCAGAAGCACCATTAATTCTCCATAGTGTATATATATATAATCAAAGTATCTTGACAGAAATATAAATAGAATTTATAAATTTATTCATTTTAATTTTGGGGGACTACAGGATTTTCTTGGAGGAGTCTGTTGTTTACAAAATAAGCAGAAAAAAGAGAGTAAAGAATAAGCAATTTTTTTGTTTGTTTTTTTATATAAAGAAATATAAAAATAAAATAAAGTTTATTGCTTAGAAGTTCTATATAGCATAATACATTTTGGTGCTTCTATTGATAATTAGACCAATTATTTATTTATTTATCTTTAAAATATATGTATTATAGGCATAAGAACCAGCTCTTTTTATTTATTTATTCATTTTTATCGCCGTTCTTTATAATAATAATAATAATAATAATTACAAGCATTTACATGATATATAGAAAGTATAGAAAGTAAAAATAAAAATAAAAATAATTAGCATATATTCTTGTTTTGATTTGTAAGTTGTGGTTTAGATTTCTTCTTCTTTTTTAAAATAAAATAAAATTTAAAGTAAGTAATAAATGTTATATAAGAAAGAAAACATATATAAGAAAATTAAAAAAAAAAAAAGAGGGCATAGGTTGGCGTATAAGACTGTCTTTAAAGGGATCTTCTTTGTCTGTGCGATTAATAGTTGCGTCGTGCAAGTAAGAATTGAAGGCTTCCACAGGATAACCAAAGTTCGATAGTGTTGATGTACACAGGTTGATTTCCAAAAGTAGGACTATGGACCCAGCCGGATTCGGCAGATCCCCACATTTTGTCGACTACTTGGGTTGTTGCTTGATCCAGGACGGCCCAGTTAGACCCTGAAGAATAGACCCACTGATGCTGCATTTCACGTACAAATCCTTTCTTTTGTTATTGCTTCTTCTTTTGGTTATAAATATAAGCTTTAAAAAAAAAAGTGTTCAAATTCAAAATTCAAAATTCAATTCTTATCTAATTACCTCTTGTTTTTTTTTAAAAAAAAATAAAATAAAATAAATAAATTTTAAATCCGTTTGGGCTTTCTTTTTATACTCTTGACTGCGGCTCTTGCGCGGGTTTAAGGATGAGCTTTTTTTTCTTTTTTATTTTCTTTTTTGCGTTCGTATGTCCGTGCAAAAAAAAAGGATGAAGGAGATTTATGTTTGTTCTTTATATATAAATAATATCTTTTTATTTTATTTTATTTTCTCTATAAAAATTATGATATTCTTGTATAGATAATCATAATTAGTATCTAAAATGAAAGCAAAAGAAGAGGAAAAGAAAAAACAAGAAAAAGATGAGCAACAAGCAATGGGACTAGTATTTATAAGAGTTTAATAAAAAAAAAATTATGAAAGTAAAGATGGCTTTGTAGCTTGTTCTACTTTACATTGTAACCCTTTGAATTGTACATCTTACCATTTCTCTTACTCTTCCTGATCACCTTTAATTAAATGCGCAGCCCTTTTATTATTATTATTATTATATATATATATATATACCTTATTTTGTCATGTTCCCTTTTTTGTATAAACGGACAAGGCAAAGTGGCTTCCTTGTGTAGCTGAGCACCTTTATTATTATAATAATATTCTTGGAGGATTTGTGACTAACTATACGTAATTCTGAATTAGTATATATCTTTTTTTTTGTTTTGTTTTGTTTTGTTTTGTTTTGTTTTGGGTTTATATAGAAAAAGTATATTTCAAATATCTTATATCTTTCATTTATTATGATTAGTATTATGATGATTAAACAAAGAAGTAGATATTTAGGCTATATTTTCTTTAAACACATTAAGAAAGCTGCGCAGCTTGTGGCTGCTGATATATATATATATATGGTATTACAAGTCTCTTTCTTGTGTACAGGATAAAAACCCAAAAATTATCTGTCAATTATTATCCCATTTCTTTTTTCTTCTCTCTTTAAATAATTATATATATATCTTTTATATCAAGATCTACATTTTTTTATTTTCATTTGACCAAAATATTCATTTGTCATTAAGCTTAAAAAAAAAAAAAAAGAAGTACCAAAAATTGAATTTATACATAAATAAAATATGAAGCTATATGTCTATAAATAAATTTACTAAGCTTTTTAAGTGTAACCAAAAGATCCAATCGTGTCAGTAACTAGATCAAATTAAACAAAGCAACTAAAAGAAGAAGCAGAAGGAGAAGTGATACATGTATGTATATTTGAAATTTGAAATAGAATATTTGTTCTCTGCTTTGGTTTGATTTTTGTTTTTTTTTATATATAGTTGTATGTTATAGATATATAATTTATCAATCTAGTCTTTGTTACTACATATCTATATGCTGGTTCTTTATAGTGTATAAAAAAGTGTGTATAGAAGAAGGTGTGGTAATATTTTTTCTAAAGCAAAATAAAGATTTCCACCTTTCTTTTTGGATGTGTGTAATGTGTGTTTTGGTTCAATTTTTTTTTGGGAGGAAATATTTTATATTGAAAATTCAGAGGAGACCTTTGTCAGTGATTTCCTACTGTTGTTGTATTCTTGAAATGAGCACACACTCTCTTCTGGTTTGGTATCATAGGGTTGTTTACCAAATGAAAAACTAAATCGATTCGATTGACTGAGTCGATTATCGTATCCAAGTTGTTGTTGTTGTTGTTGTTGTTGTTGTTGTTGTTGTTGATCGTAATGGTTATGATGATTAATGATATCCATGTCCACATATTCACCATGTTTCAATGTCTCCAGCTGTTTGTTATTTGCACTCGAAAATTTGTTATCTGGGAACGACACTTCCTCAACTCTAGTAGTATGTGCGCCATCTGATTCAACTGCTGTGTCCGACAGAGACATTCCAGTATCCGGATATGTCATGTTGGTCATTGTTTCTCGACTTTTTTTTCGGCGAGGGCTAGTAGTAACCTAAAATTTTATGGGATTAATATCGGTGGGAGTCAATAGATAAATAACAAATATGATATGATATGAGTAGACCTTATGACTTACCCAGTGAATGGTGACCAAACTAATGGTAACATCTAATGCACAGCATCCCAGGCACAGCAGTCCGCGTTGTCTTCCGTTGCTTAATGTGAGTCCAAGAATGTTTGCAAAAGAAACGATGAGACAGATAATCGAAGCAACAAGGGTGCGTTTGGCAACTGAATGTAGACGAGATGATTTCCAATCTGGAGCACTGCGCTTTCCTGCTGTGAATAGCGGCCTCAAGAACAAAAAGGTCATGTAAAAATTGAATAACTGCAAAGACAAATACAAATTATTATAAATATATACAAAAAAAAATATTGTTATGAGAATTTTGGTTATATCGATCATTCAAATATAGTTTTAGGTAGTTGCGATAATTAACTTTTTATATATATATTTTTTTTGTACACTTACGACATCGTAGACCTACAAATTTAGATAAGATAATAATAATAATAATTAATATACAAACAAATGATAGAAATAGACAGGGATTTGATGTCTTACCATCAGAGGAGCAGTTGCAATCAACTGAAGACCGATGATACAGGTGCCATCTTCTTCTAATTCAGAAGTGTGAAATTTCAACTATAAATCAAAAAAAGTTTATATCAATAATTGTCTCTTGACTTTCTTTTTTCCCTTTATTCTATAGTTTACCATCAAAACAAAAATAGCAATATAAGGAGTGAGGAAGAATAAATGTAATTTGTACATCCATGACTCCATTCGAGTTGATTTAGTAGCCGAGACTACCCAGACTTTCTCAATAAGCCTTTTTATATATAAATAAATAAAGTGATTAATGAACAAGATGAAAACAGAAAAATTTGAGAATTACTTTTTTATTCTTCTTACCAGGCATAGATAATTACTTTGGTTCCTGAATAAAATACATCGCAGGCCAAGATAGATAAAAGGCAGGAAATGTAATTTCCTTTATACGCATAGATAGATAGATAGATAGATAGATAGATAGATATATCATTAATTAATTGATTCAATCAAATAAATCGATAATAATGATAATATATCATTGCTTACCGTTATTTGTTGTGATCAAAAAGGTTGTCGAGACTGTGAATGCCCATGAAAATATGTACAGAATTAGGACAAGCCATCTGGACAGGGTAAGGTATTTAAATTTGATGTTGAAAATCTTGACACCAAAAAGACATGAAATGATGGAAATAGCGACCAAGACTATTGATTGAGCAGCAATTTCATATCGATCTGGTTCTGATGTTCTAATAAATAGCGGCGCCTCCATTTACAAAATAAAATAAAATAAAATAAAATAAAATAAAATAAAATTAAATAAAATCAAATAAAATCAAATAATAATATACACACACTCATAAATATAAATATAAATATAAATATATATATATTTCTATATACAATTACATATACATTTATATATTTAAATATATTTTATATATATTTTATATGTATATAAAATAAATAAATAAATAAATAAAAGAAGAGAGAAGAAGAACAAGAAGGAAAGAGAGAAAGAGGGGAAGAAAGGATAATATTTTTTGTTTTCTTTTTCTTTTTTTTTTTTGAGTTTTTTTTTTGTAGAGTAGGGCTCCTGTTTGACTAAATATTATTATTATTTATTTATTTATTTAAAGAAAGAAAAAAAAAAACTCATGTCACACAATCGCTTACCCATAGCCAAAATTTTGCAGGATCTATTGGTTGACTATATTTAAGTAGTGTGAGTATGGTAATGTATAATGTGTACTAGTAATAGTAAAAGACAACATTATAGCTATAGAATGTAGTGTAAAGTAGTATATAATGGAATTGATAGATATGAAAGATTAATCAAATGAGTAACTGAGGTATATTTGGATTAATTACTCAATATCAATTCTCTCTCTCTCTCTCTTTTTATGTATATACAATATACAATATACAATATATGCTTCTGCCGTTGTTTTTATATGTTTCTTGTTCTCTTTATAATTTGATACCCAAACTAAAGATGGTATACATAATTTTATTTTATTTTTATTTATTTATTTATTTATTTATTTATTTATTTATTTGGGTACTTACCATACTGGACCTCATGTAAAGGAAAAAAAAAAAAAAAAAAAAAAAAAAAAAAAAAGTCTTTATTTGTTAAACTGTCACACCTAACCAACTACCTTACGATTCAAAACTAACCTATCAGAATCCTACAAAAAAATAAAGAACTCTCTTTTGTCAACTCCTCTTCCTTCCTTCTTTCTTTCTTTAACAAAGGGTGCAAAATATACTTTATATGTTTTATATATACATTTTAAATGTAAAAATATATAGATATAAATATTTAATTTATATTCTGTATTATAAGATATTCAAAGATACATATATATATAATGTGTGTGTGTATATATTTTATAATAAGTATCTACAGTAGGACAGGATTGATAGCAAATCTACATAATATTTATCTTGTAAACTCACAAAATATATGTAATTGTATATTATTTTACGAGTATAAGGAGAAAGAGAGAAATAGTAAACACTCAAGTTAATATCTTTATATTTTAAGGTAAATAAACATAGATAAAAGGAGAAGTAATTTATAAATATAATATAGCACTGTAGGAAATGGCAGCATTTGTAATTCCGCCAATGCAAATTACTATGTAAAAAATGCATACTTGCAGATTTGCTCTAAACCAATAGGAATTTAGTATTTAGCTAATAGTGTTACCTATCTCAGCAAATAAGAAGCGTATATTCTTATGATTTAAACCCTATTTTAACCAATAGCTTTAGAGAATATCCTTTTTGTATTACAATGGTTTTTTATACTTTTGGGGATCAATGCCCTTATTAGGAAGTTACAGATACTCAAATTCATAAAAAAAACAATTAAAAAATAGAATTCTGCTGAAATTATAGTTGAAAATTTTTATTTATTTTTATTTTTCCAAGTTGAAAATATTGGGAATAAAGAGCCTAATACGCGTCTAAGTACTTAAATGACTTATAGAAACATTGCTAGCTAATTGAAAGGCACTATATAGAATAGGCAGAGAAACGGTAGCAGTAACTGATACACTTTTAATCTATACATAAAGAAAAAGAAGAAAGAAAAAAGAAAAGAGAAAAAAGAACTTTAGTATTTGTGATTTAATTTAATTTACTTTAAATGACATACCTTTGATATTGAATAAACATGAAGAAATGCAAAGCCTTGTATTTTATGTTTTTTATACTAATAATTCTTTTATTTTGAGTATGCATACCTTTGATAGTCTAGATGATGCGAGCCTACTTATAATCGAAATGAAGTTTCATTAGTAATTAGTAATTAAAATCTTTTAACATTAATAATACCTTTTCACTGATGTTTACATCTATGTAGCAGTACTGGCCTGTAACAATGGTATTTAGTATGCAGCAAAGTCAGAAAGTATCATTACTTTTATGATGATTAAAAAAAATAAACAAAAAGTTAGTGTAGAGTTAAAAAGCACAATGTTTATTTTTGTAAAAAAATCTAAGCCCCAATACAATAGTTGAATTTTGCGATTGTAATCATGAATTTTTGCCAAGTCATTTTTCACCTTTGAGAATCCCGCTGTGATTTGGTTTAGGGGTGCTTGTACCTCAGAGTGTGCCTTATAAAGATATTTTATTTTTGAAAAAAGGACAGAGATGATATTCCGCGCTCAATGGTTTTAGCGAGCCAATAATATAACTTATACGTTTTTCATTTTCTAATATATTATCTTGAATATTCTGTGATCAAGCTTTCATTTTAACATCCGTCTCAATGTGTCTAAATAGGTTTAGCAAGTCCTAAATTAGATATAGTCAATATAATTTTTACAAAGTTACACAATTTTTGCAAATGTGCAATTTTTTTTGCAAGTACTTGCAGATTTTTTTCTACAGTATATAGTGGCAATTGTCAGTGGCCAGGTGGCAGGTGAACATAAAATAGACAGTTTTAATTATTAATAATTATACTAAAATAGTGAAAAATGAATTCCAATTTTTGTATGTATGTATGTATGTATGTATGGATGGTCTTTGAATAATAGAATAAAGAAATATTGCCATGTGTACTCTTCCTTTTAACCTCGGGTTCAACAGTAAATGCAAAATATTCACTAAATATGTATTAAAGTATATCAACATGCATACATACATATAAGACTATAGCAGTAAAACTATGTACCTCTTTTTCTCTCTTAATAAAAAGGTAGAAAATCTATCTATCCATCTCAACGTCGCACTAACCAATTTTAGAGAAGAAAGGGAGGGATCTGTAAGAAATGGTAGGATTTATATGTTTATTTAGCCAATAGAATCGCATATTTTAATCTATTACTATTATTTTTCAGCAAATAGAATTCAAGCAATTCTAGATTGTTCTGTTTACTTTAACCAATTAAATCTTCCTTTTTTTTTTATTACCAAGTTTATTGACAAGAAAAAAAACAAGACGGTTTGGTAGTAGAGTTTCTGTATTTCACTCAATTGTGGTATATATCAACTACAGATCCAAGTTATATAAAAATTAGGGTGTTGGCTCCATTATTCAGGGCAATGCCCAAACTGCTTATTAGTGCAATCTCCATGTTCCTAATCATCAGTTTTGTGCCTATTCGTTTTTGCCTCTCTCTCTCACTCTCACTCAGCATATCTCAAATCAAATATCCAGACTGTTGATAGTTATGAATGGCTAAGCAAACACGTTCTGATGGCATAGACAGAATAAAAGTGTCAATGTTAATCAATAACATTGACACAAAATTATAAAGAACCCGGAATCCTAACGAAACTTATTTTTATTTTTTTGGGATTAGGAATAGAAAGACTTTCTTGACACGCATGTAGATAAATAAATATATATATATATATAAAATAGGCTAGTGAATAATCTCGTTTACTTGGGTTTGTCAGAAGATCTGGTTTATCATCGTATTCTGGTTTGTCATTTTGATAGATAGGAGATCATGTTAATTTAGAGTCAATGAGTATAAGTAGAATAAAATAAAAATTAGATGTTAGTGTCAAGAGGCAAGCAATTCTTTTTTCTTTATTTTATTTGAGTTTAATAAAGGCTGACGTTGCTCTATCTTTTTCTATCCGTGCCGTGTTTTCAAGTGCTTTCTAAAGACATGATTTTTTTTTTACCAAAGAATGAGTCACAAAAAGGACAGTATAGCGAAAACGAAAAGGGAAAGAGAGAGAGGAACGCTGCCCGTACCTAGATTATCATCAACCATAAGAAAGTTAATCCCCATCGATCTGCACGTCAAGAAGACCCTTGTTCTCCGTAGAGCTTCAATTCCTCATATAAACACAGCCTCAAGACCGTCAAGTACCAACCCATTCAGAAAATTTTGATGGATACATCAAACATCTTTAAAATGTTACCTTTAAATAACAATAACAATACCAATTACATATTCCAGCCATATGTACCTTTTCTGTCTCGCTAGCTTGCCAGATGTTTTGCATAAACCTTTAACATTACACTATTAACACTTGATCCTGCCATCCTTTTACTCTCATCCACTCTCTTTTTCTCCATAACATATCTACATAGCCATGACAAACAAACGCATTGTATATTGTACAGATTATGTATATAAATGTAATTTTTAATATGTAAATTGGATTTTTAAGGTAAAAGAAAAAAAGAAGATACATAGAAAAAATCGATAAATAAATACTCCAAGAAATATATAAATTTATCGGTTGGCTAAGAAAAATAAAATTAGTATTAAAGAAAATAAACTCATTCTCTCTTTTTCTATCACTATTATGTGCAAACTTACACTTGGCAACACGCTCAAGCTCATCCTTCTTCTTGATGGCATAGGAGTTGGAAGAACCCTTGGCGGCGTTGATCAACTCATCAGCAAGACATTCGGCAATGGTCTTGACGTTACGGAAGGCAGCCTCACGGGTACCAGTGGTCAACAAGGAGATCGACTGGTTGACACGACGGAGGGGAGAGACATCGACGGCCTGACGACGGACAGTACCCTGGGAACCAATGCGAGTGGAGTCTTCGCGGGGACCGGTGTTGATGATGGCATCAACAAGGATCTGGATGGGGTTCTGGTCGGTCAACAAGTGGACGATCTCGAAAGCGTGCTGAACAATGCGGGCAGCCAACAACTTCTTACCGTTGTTGCGACCGTGCATCATGAGCGAGTTGGTCAAACGTTCGACGATAGGGCACTAGATAAAGAAATTATGTATATAACACACGAAAACAATAGCAAGAACAGCAAGTATTTAATATATTATACACATAAATATCCACACACATGTATTATTATTATTTTGTAAATAAATATTAAAAATTAAAGAAGAAGAGATGTATATACATTTTTTTTTGTTTTTTTTGTTTTTTATTTTTTTTTGGTAGTGTTTTCTGTCATCTTATTTTCTGCTCTATTCTACTCTATTCCATTCCGATCAAATCCAATATAATTTTCTCTTTTCTTTACCTGGGCCTTACGGAAACGCTTGGCAGCGAAACGACCAGCAGTGTGAGGCAGGTAAACATGCTGGCGAACGGAGATGTAGTCCTGGAGGGAGATATCCTTGACTTCAATCTCCTCGTAAGACCACTTGTTGAAAAGCTTGGGGGAGCCGTCGGAAGAGGCAAGAATGTTAGCGGGCACACTCAATGAAGCCATGATGCTGTTTTGATGGTACCAAGTTTTTTTTTTTTAAAAAAAAAAAAGAAAGACAGTAATATCAAATATCAAATATATGTTTAAAATCGTCGTCGTATGGAGTACAGTTTTATATATATATATATATTTATGCGTATGTCGTATGCGTATGATGTATGCGTGGAGTATAAGTGTGATGTGGTGTGGTGTGATGTGGTAGGATGTGTTAGGTGTAGTGCGTAGTATATTGTATATGCGTGTTCGTGTACGTGTATAGTGCAGTGTGTGTATGCATATTTTTTGATAGTAAAATTTGATCCAAATATGCATGTATGTATTAATATAAATATAAATATAAATATATATTTATATTTATATAATATAGTAAGATCAAATCAAATTAAATATAAAATAATAGTAATTATAATAATAAAAATTATTTGTTAGTAATCAGGATCATTTGTCGCTTTCATACATCCATCTATATACCCATCCTCTTCCACATCATCTTCTTCTTCTTCTTATTTGCCATATTGCTCTCTAATCCATCCATTCATTCATTACCTAGTGAAAAAGAGGAGGAGCTCTCGGCAGTGCAGAGGCGGTCGGTAGTTTAACAGCCGCTGCTCCAGCTTCGAGTCCGGGGAATTGGGACAGTCACGCACGGTTTTGTATTTCTGTTACATGATTCATATTATTGTTATTTTCTGCCTGTGCTTGTGTTTGTGCTTATCTATTTATATATTTATTTAGTTATACAATAAAAGTAATAATATTGACATGTTTGATTTAGCTAAGATGATGAGCACAATTTCTGTAGTATGCATTTTAAGCCCTTTTTTTTTTGTTATTGATGTTGTTTGGATATCTCGAATCAAATTTACTTTGTTAAACTGCTATATATATTATTTTATTTCTTGCTAGACAAAGCTTGTTGGTGCAGTACAGTACAGTACAGTGTAGTGCAGTGCAGTGCAGTGCAATATGGTATGATATGGTATGGTATGGTGAGGCAAGGTGTAGTGTGGGGTTGTGGGTATGTGCGGATCGGACATTGATAGTGTCCGGCAACTAGCTTCAAATGGAAACTTTATTTAATTTTGACATTAAATTTAATACACACTCACACAAAAAAGACGCAGTAAAAATAATAATATTAATACTAACCCTATAAACAAAAAAAATATTAATACTAATAATAATGCATAAATAATATTATACCAATTACATTGCATATACTATGCCCAGAGTGACATCATATGCTCCACAAATTGAATAGTGTATAGTGTATAGTGTATTTTTTTTTTTTTAGATTTTGCCCACGCACGCAATTGAAGGCAGATTAGTTTTATTTCAGTTTACAAGAGTTTGAGTATAGAAGAAAAAAGCGTTTCTTCTTTTTCTATCATTTTCTATTCTTTGCTCTTTACATTTTATTTTATTTTCTCACACACGCAAATACATACATACATACATACATACATACATACATAGATACCTATATATTTACATATATAGATATATAGATATATTTTTTATACATACATATTATTAAAAGTAAAGTAAAAGCAAGCAGAGAAAATACCAATAATTATTGTGCTGCCAATTATTGTCAATTATGGAACAAACGTCTGTTCGGTCACCAATATCTACCCACCGTCAACGTCCTGATTCACTCACTGATGATTATGAATATCATATCTATGACACAAGTCCTGGCGAAAGGTCATACATAGCCTCGTCTTCGTTTGGTTCCTGCCCTATTGTGGTCATGTCGCGCCATCAAGGCTTTGAGTGGAATGAGGAGCTCTTTGTCGGAGCCTATCGCCGCAACGCTGGCTGTGAGAGCCACAAGAGTCGTGGGAGACAGCAGCGTGAAGAACGCATCTCGGATGAAATCAGAAGAAACTCGACAGAAACCAACAGTGATACTGTTTGTAGAGAAATTGAAAGAGTAGTTGAGATTAAATTAACAGACAAAGAAAAGGATATTTGGCCCTGATCCTCTCCCTCCAAAACAAAAACAAACCAAAAGAAAAGGAAAAGAAAAGAAAGCAGAGTTCCTTATTTCTTTTATTATTTTTATTATTATTTTCCACTCCCCCTCACTCTTGCTCTAACTTTCACTCCCCCTTTTTAATTTTTCTTTTATTTTCTTCTTATCTATCCACATTTTATATATACATATATACATATATATCCATGAACAGAATTCGCACACGCACGCACGCACGCACGCACGCACGCACACACACACATGCATACATACATACAAATGAATTGAATTGAATTGAATGTGCCATACTTTTCTTGTAGAACACAGGCTGAATGTTTGATCAGGGCGTCTTTTACAACTCCGTCATCAAAGCCTTTTTCATTTCTTAAAAAATAATAATAACAAGTTTATTCTGTTTTATATTGTTTTGGTTTGATAAAATTGACTGTAAAGAGCACCTTTTTTCTTTTATACGTTCTACCTTCATATCTTTATATTCAATAAAGTTGTTTATTTCTCATATGTCAATGATAAGAATGTTAAAGAGTGAAGAGCAGGTTTATTGTCTTGGCCGTCACACAAGTCAATTCATAAGATTCTTTAGAAGAAGAAGAATGAAGGGTGATATGCTAATGATACTGATAATGATAAGCCCAAGCCAAATCCAAATCCAAAGCCTAAGCTTATCAGATACATCAATGTACAGATCACTTTCCAAGCTGACTATATGTGTCGATAGTCTTTTATATCTGTAATGTGTAGTGTATAGAGAATATAATTCTTTAATCTCAATTGAACAAGTATAATATTTATTTATATATTATACTCTCTCACGCTGTGGACTTTGAACTTCTCAATCGTCGATCGTTTCTTTATTTTATATTTTTTTTTATTTTTTTGTTTCTTTGCTTGTAAAATGAAAATAGTTGGTTGATCTGGATTCATGAAAATTAGTTTACCCTTCTCTCTCTCTCTCTCTCTCTTGACTACTTGGCTACTTGATTATATTTTCCACAGTAGATCTATTTGATTAAAAGGTTGTACAGAATATTATTATTTTTTAAGCGGATTTGAACCATAATATTTTTGACAGCCAATATATTATATAAATAAATAAATAAAAAAAGAATGTCCACGTTTACACTATATATCTTTCCACTCTATTGTAATTGTACTTGTAATATAGATTATATCTCTTGTGTGTTTTGGGACATTCTTATTTTGATTTTGATTTTGATTTTCAAGTTAAAATAAATAAATAAAAAGGTACAAAAATTTCCAATTATTTTTAATTCTATTAAAGTGATCGAGGCTAAAACTAAACAAAAATTATGATATGTAAAAAATCTTTTATTATTATTATTATTATTATTCTCTCTCACACATACAAATATACACATTATCTATTAATCTATATATATATATATATATATATATATAAGGCTTATTTCCACCCGCCCCTACCCGCGGGATTCATTTTGTTATCCTTGTTGATCTTTACCCGCACTATCCCAGTCAATTTTTTTATTTTTTTATTTTTTTTTAGAAAAAAAATTTACCTGTATATATATATATATATATATATAAAAAAGATTACATATTACTCATAATAGGATTTGATTTTCTCTCTTTTTAATATTATATATAAAGATCAGATTAAGGGCTGAAAAAAGCCAAAAAGTCAAAAGCCAAAAAGTCAAAAGCCAAAAATAAAAATAAAAAGCTGCCTTCTCTTTCTTTTCTCGCTCATTATTAATCCTCGATCCTCTACCCTTGATCTTGTCACTATTACTACCAATACCATCATGAACCCTATTGTCCGTGCCGCCTCTTCCACTGTCCGTGCCTCTTCTACCATCTCTGTCCTTGGCAAGCGTCTGGCCATGTTCTCTATCACCGGTGCCTTGGCCTACTCATACATCCAGGACTGCAAGAATGATGTTATCTACTACACCAAGTCTTCTTAATAAGCATACCAGCATCGTCAAAAAGCATCCATTACCATCATAATCATAAACATAATCATAATCATAAACATATCAACAAACCCCATTTACACTTACATTTACATTCAAAAATTTCGTCTCATTTGAATCTTATATATATATTACTTATATAGAAATAGACTAGTGCTAAAATTAATATTAATCTTAATCTTAATATTGTTAATAAAAAAATAATACACTATCAACAATTTCCAAATGGCCCGTGCTTGTAATATATATATATATATATATATATATAAAGTAAAATAACAACAACAAGACAAGTTGACCATATCAATAATTCAATAATCTGGTTATTTATTCTCAAGTCTTACATAATATTTAAATTTATGTTTCATTTTTATTGATTATTAATCTCTTACTCTCTTTATATGTATGTAAGTAAGTATATAAAGAGAACCTCTTTGAAAAAAAAACAAGTATAATTAATAATGTGTAAATTTCCTCTCCAACGTGACAAGCTTGTACCTGAATATTTTATCCCACAAATTATTCACTGAAACATAAAACAATTAAAGGCTAAAAAGTAGTGCTGGTCTTAAATATCGACCAGAAATAAACCCTTCAAGCAAACCATTCTTTTTTTTTTTTTTTTTTTTTTTTTTTTTTTTTTTTTTTTTTGCTCATAATACATCCAAGATTAAAATGTTTTGATATTTGAAAAAACAAACAAACAATATAGTCAAGTATCATTGTTACAAAGACCCTATCAATATCACGCAAGTAAAATACCACTGCTAGTTTTATTGACTTACACCATATGAATGTACGTTGAAATTTGAGTACCATAGATACTACAATATGGAGTATATTTATTTAAACAGACAGTTACTAGTATACTTTGCATATTGTTGAATTTACAATTGAAATTAAATTATTTAATTAAAAGGGATCATTTTGATCAAAATGACAAGCTAGATACAGAAAGTCAACTATATATATTAAAATCGGTAAACCAAAGCCTTTTTAAGTGTTCAAGTAACCTGGTGAGGCACATTACGATCCACAATATCAAATTTATTTGACATTTATTGCTCAAATATTGATCAAAATATCAACATTTTTTTCCACCCTAAAAAAAAACATTAATATCGATATTCGGGCTCATTTTCCATTTTACTTAGAGCTTAATAAAACTCAAAGACGTGCGTCTCAATTTCAAAATACAGTGGTCCCTCGATAATGTCAAGGCTCTTGTGAACTCCCTTTTAAAAACAGGGTTAAACCTTCGCGATTCACGTTAATTTCACTTTCATAATAGTTTCTAGTCTTGAATCCTTAACGAGGAAGATTTTCAACCAATCAAATTATGATAATACTTAGCTGCTAACTTTTTCTTTTACTGTATATAGGAATATTTCTAACAAAGAGTGCTTTGACACTACCTCTACCTTCATCGAAAAAAAAATATATAATCCACACTCTCTAATTTCATCCTTCGATAATTTCAACGAACTTAGTCCCCGCCTTAGCCTTGAAATTATCAGAGGACCATTGTACACCAGGCACATATACATTATACACTTATACAATGTGAACCAACCATTACACAACAAGGGTTTTAATTACAGAGATTTTAAAAGTAGCAAATATAAACAATATTGTTTTGTCTCTTTAATATATAGCACTCTCACAGCATTTAACTTTTCCTACATTGACATACTAACCCATTAAAAATCCTGAATACCTAAGAAATATATTTTGCCCAATTTTTTTTTCCCAAAAAGCTATATTCTTTGCTATACTTGCTCATAATAAAACGTTTGCACTACATATTCAATTGATCTATGAATTCAGCACATCTTACATTTTACTATGATACACATTACAGAAAATTTTCATGTGTTTATCTCGTTGCATTTGTCTACAGCTTTATTGCATGCCGTTTTTGTGTTTTTATTAACTTAATTTTGTTAATTATTCTTCTGCCCAGCACAGAAAATGAACTTGCTTCCAATAGCCTTTTGCATCATTTTTTTCTCAAATTTTAGTTTTATTATATAAATATATATATATATACCCTCTCATATTTATTTCGCTTTCCATTTATTGATTTACATAATATTTATGTGTATAATTAATGAATTAATTAATGAATTAATTAATTAATAAATAGATAGAAAAAAAGAAGGTTGATGGTGACTACATTATATATATATGTTAAAATTCTTTGGGCATTGTTTTTTTGTTTAGTTGTGGTTAAATTGCGTATATTTATATATAAAATTCCTAAAAGAAGAGTGGTTTTTGTTTGGCTGTAAACAATGTTATTGCTGGATCTTCAAATGCAAATTGAAATCAAGGTATCGAGTTAGCAGACAAAGGCTGACTAAAAATTAATAGACCAAGTTTGTTAGTTTGTTAGTTTGTCTATTACCTATAACAGCTTTGAAGACCAAAATATTAAGTTAATCAAATGTATTATTCTAGACAATTGATGAACAAACGAACTTGGATTTCAGATCCGGTTTCAAATTAAGTACATTTCAAATAGCGGAGAGAGGATACTATTTAATTTATTGGCCTAAAAAAAAGTCTAATGTGATCAATACATATATATGTCTATAACTAAGTTAATAAAATATCTAACCTTACTTTCTGACTTTGCAATATCACAATGTTTTATTGGGTCGGCTGTCAGATGCCTGGTGATAATATTTATTTAAGTAAACTATTTCAATAGAAAAATAATTTATTTTAATTATGAAGGTGTTCAAAAGAACAAATTCAAGGACAAGGGCTTAATCTCAGTATATCGTAGCAACAAAGGTCACTCGACTACTTACAATACCCCGTCAGTTGCATGCAAACTGCATGCAATTCATCACTACTCCATACTAGCATTACTATGTAGCTCTGAATGTACTCGCCTTTCAGCGAATACGAGCAAAGACACAATATGCTTTTCAGCTCAAAAGCATATTTATACTCATATAGTGTATGAGCAACACATATAGTATGGTTTCCAGCATCAGCTCTGGCTTATGGTTGTTTAGCCATTTCCCAACCAATGGGGGCTTCACAGCATTTACTGTAAAGCCTAATCCCATACTATGGTTAAAGAACAATAAGAGCAGTGGTTTCTCATTGGCGCCGAAGCTCCCACTTATCTGTATCCCTTATGTCTTTTTACCAAGTCAAGCTCAACAAGGTCTTATTTCCTTGCCAATTCTACCAAGTTTACTAGCTTGGCTATTATTATTGTACTCACCAAGTACAATTATTCCACACATAGTATATTTGCTAGTTTTTTTCTTTTTTTCGGCACAAAGGCCAGGAAGAAAATCGTGACCACAGTTCCCCCTTCAGGTACGGTGGTGAGCCGTACCGTCCGGATTCCTCTCTCTACCACTCCTACTGGTAGCAGATTTGAGCCGTCGCCAACACGGACAAAGTGTCCGTGTCCATACGGTCAAACGGTTCGACACCAAGTCGCTCTACTAAAGAGAGGTACCAGGTAGTGGGGTATCCCCTAAAAACTCCCTTGATCCACCGGGATGAGACTGAAGCCGTTGGTCATACCACTCGGGCCGGCTTCGGATGTATTATACTAGGACATATAGTCCTTGATGGCTCCTACTTCCTGTAGACACCCTACAGGTGTCCTCATAGCCATACCGCAGACCCCATAAACGCGCCCTAGATACACAGTTTGGAGCATGCGGTGGTTAGGGTAATAACCACGACCGGACTCGAAAGCCCTGGAAGAGCTATACCCATAACCTTGTCTCTCCACCCAAGAGACAGTATAATACATTCGGGGGCGGTGGCAACAGCCTCGTCCTCGTGTGGATCCGGTTCAGCATAGAATCTGGCCTAAAGACGTTCAGCCATCATCCTGCGGATCGAAGCTTCACGGAATCCACCGTGAAGCCCAATCTAACATGCCTTTTCACTGAAAAGACAATAAGAGCATTGGCTTCTCATTGGCGCCGAAGCTCCCACTTATCTGTACCTCTTATATATTTTTACCAAGTCAAGCTCAATAAGGTCCTATTTCCTTGCCGATTCTACCAAGTTTATTAACTTGGCTATTATTATTGTACTCACCA
This sequence comes from Phycomyces blakesleeanus NRRL 1555(-), assembly GCF_001638985.1. Taxonomy (NCBI): domain Eukaryota; kingdom Fungi; phylum Mucoromycota; class Mucoromycetes; order Mucorales; family Phycomycetaceae; genus Phycomyces; species Phycomyces blakesleeanus. The sequence goes on along the minus strand of NW_017265169.1, from coordinate 98,939 downwards.
AGTACAATAATCATACATGTAGTATATTTGCTAATTTTTTTTTGTTATTTAGGCCCGAAGGCCAGGAAGAGAATCGTAACCACAGTTCCCCATTTAGGTACAGTGGTGAGCCGTACCATCCAGATTCCTCTCTCTACCACTCCTATGGGTAGCAGATTTGAGTCGTCGCCGACACGGACAGAATGTCCGTGCCCATACGCTCAAACGGTCCGACACCAAGCCCCTCTGTCTAGTAGATGTTCCAGGTAGTGGGGTATCCCCTAAACTCTCCCTTGTACCCGTCGGAAGGAGTCTAAAGCCACTGCTCATGCCACTAGGCGCCAGCTTCGGATGCATTATACTAGGACTTGTAGTCCTTTATGGCTCCTACTTCCTGTAGGCTTTCTACAGGTGTCATCATAGCCATACCGTAGACCCCACCAACGCGCCCTAGATGCAACGTTTGGAGTATACGGTAGTTAGGGTAATAGCTACAACCGGACTCGAAAGCCCTGGAAAAGCTATACCCGTAACCTTGTCTCTCCACCCAAGAGACAGTATATTACATCCGGTGGCGGTGGCAACAGCCTCACTCCCAGTCGGTTCGCCTTTAGCAAAAGTTCTTGCTAAGAGACTTTCAGCCATTATCAGGCTGATTGGGGCCTCACGGAATCCACCGTGAAGCCCAATCCAACATTCTTTTTCATTGAAAAGACAATAAGAGTAGTGGTTTCTCATTGGCGCCGAAGCTCCCACTTATCTGTACCTCTTATGTCTTTCTATCAAGTCAAGCTCAACAAGGTCATATTTCCTTGCCAATTCTACCAAGTTTATTAACTTGGCTGTTATTATTGTACTCACCAAGTACAATATTCATACATATAGTATATTTGCCAGTTTTTTTTTTTTTTGTTTCGGCCCGAAGGCCGGGAAGAGAATCGCGACCACAGTTCCCCCTTCAGGTACGGCGGTGAACCATACCATCCGGCTTCCTCCCTCTACCACTCCTACGGGTAGCAGATATGAGCCGTCGCCAACACGAACAGCACGTTCGCATCCATACGCTCACACGGTTCGACACCAAGTCCTCCTGTAAAACAGAAGTTCCAGGTAGTGGGGTATCCCCTAAACTCTCCCACATAACGTAACAACAGTCAACTCCTTCAGCTCCCTACTGCCACCTTCCACTCCTATTCACTCCGACGTCCTATCTCCTCGCCATCCTTTCTACTTGCCCACGCCTTCCCCCAAAACTCTCTTCCTCTACTCGCACAGCACCACATCCCCCTCACCACATCCCCCTCACCACATCCACTTCACCACATCCACTTCACCACATCCACTTCACCACATCCCTCTCACCGCATCCCTCTCACCACAGGCTCCTACGCTTACATCTGCCTCTTTTCCTAATAACATTCCTCCCTTCCATCATTCCCACCCACAACCGCCCTCTCCTCTTCGTCGTTTCCACTCTCGGTTGCTGCCATCTGGGCGTCTCGTCGTCTGGTCTTCCGGTCTTCCGGTCTTCCAGTCTTCTGTTCATCCGGCCACAACGCTACTCCTACTTGTCATGAATTAGTTATTACCATGACAGTACTTGTTCGCTATTGGTCTCTTACCAAGCTTTAGTCTTTCTGTTCATACTAGCCGTTATTAGGGGAATCCTTGCTAGTGTCTTTTCTTCCGCTTAACGTTTCGGTCCAGTGGGTATTTCGACCTTATTTCAGGTCGTTTTTTTTTGCTTCTTTTTTTTTGTTTTTCTTTTTTTTTGTTTTTTTTTAATTATGGCTTTTAAGCCAAGGTTCATTATTTCGTGTGAACCGTTTTTAGGTGCGCATATAAAGCTAGCACCGGCGTTTATGGGCGTTGGTGATTTTCATAACGCTTTCTGTTATCAGCAACAATATTATCCTAGCAATGTTTGCTTAAGATGAGTATTTCAGTATTTATATACTGATTCTGTTTGATCCATAACCAAACATACCTGAACGAGCGAGTTGCTTTACGGGTATGCGGCTATGTTCACTTTTAGCTTTGCCAGTCAATTCAGTTCTTCAGTAAGATTTTGGGAGTCTATTGAGACTAGCTTGGCCTTTTAACGATAGGCTATTTTTTAAATCCCAAGGTGCAAGACATATCACAGTTTTTTGTTAGACTACCAGAACAACGTAAACGTTAAACTGTAGATAACATTAGCAATGGCTCTTCCGTAAGATTACGTACAGAAACCTTGCTACATACCTCAATTCCCAGTACGAAATAGCTTTAAAAGAGTACCCAAGCTTATTAGCCATGGTTATATACTCATTAACTATGTCAGTGTAGCGCATGTGCGGCCCAGAACATCTAAGGGCATGATAGACCTGTTATTGCCCAACATCACCCTGCTTAGCGCAGGTAGTATATTTAGGAAGACAGAAAAGCCGAAGCTTGACCCAACTGAAAAGGTGATTTTTCAATCCTTTTATGTGTGTACCAGCTGAGTTCCCCCGTGTTGAATCAAATTAAGCCGTAGGCTCCGCTCCTGCTGGTGCCCTTCCGTCAGTTCTTTTAGATTTCATCCTTCATTTTCGGGACCAGACCCTGATTCCCTGCTACCCATGGTAGACAACGCAAGCCTCTATCTTACAGTCTTAATCTGATAGGGCAGAAAATATAATAAACCATCGCCAGCACAAGGCCATACGATCACCATTGAATTATTATAAATCACGAAAAAAATGGCCTTCACATCAAGCTGGCTTTTACCCAATAAGGGTACCCCTTCCAAAATCGAGGTTTTCGTTGCATGTATTAGCTCCGAAATTACCACGGTTATACAAGTAGTAATTACTTATAATGTTCATCATAACTGATTTAATGAACCTTTATTTCCCTGATCCAAATCCAATAAATTGAATCTGTAGATTATTAGCAGTACAAAGACTACCGCCCAGCAGATCGTCCCGAAAATTTACCGAAGCAAAAGTATACGGTTTGAAATATGCGCCGGGAGACCAGTAGATGTTTTTATTAAAGAATAAAATCTCTGCTGATCCGAGCAAAAGAGGCGCCAGGTAAACTCGGGAAAGATATACCCCACGCATAGTACTCTCTGAGAAAAGATTTTTGAAAAAAACTCCAAAATTAATTGTTGTTAAGATTTCAATCATCTTCTCTCATACATATCATAGGGGGGTCATTAGTAGTCTCGCCAAAGGTTAAAAACGTTTATTTACACTTTTCAACTTTTTTTTTCTGGGATTGAATAATTAAGAGTGAAATTAAAATATAAATTCAATTTGTTCCAAATAAGGAAACGAATTGGTCCAAAGGGTTCGCCCTCAGACCGGTTAATACAAGTTTAGATTAAATCTTAACCGGTTGTTACCAGTTGGCTTAAATTTTCACCTGAATCTATCCATTTGGCTCTAATGCTCACCGGAATCTATCCATTTAGCTTACATGTTAACCGGAATCACTTTGTTTAGCTAAAATGTTAACCGGTTGATACCTGATTAGCTTGAATGTTTACCGGAACGTATCTATCTAGCTAAAATGTTAACCAGTTACTACCAGATTAGCTTATATGTTTACCAGAATTTATCCATTTAGCTTACATGTTAACCGGAATCGCTTTGTTTAGCTAAAATGTTAACCGGTTAATACCTGATTAGCTTGAATGTTTACCGGAACGTATCTATCTAGCTAAAATGTTGACCAGTTACTACCAGATTAGCTTACATGTTTACTGAAATTTATCCATTTAGCTTACATGTTAACCGGAACCAATTTGTTTAGCTAAAATGTTAACCGGTTGATACCTGATTAGCTTGAATGTTTACCGGAACGTATCTATTTAGCTAAAATGTTAACCAGTTACTACCATATTAGCTTATATGTTTACCAGAACCTATCCATTTAGCTTACATGTTAACCGGTTGATACCTGATTAGCTTAAATGTTTACCGGAACGTATCTATCTAGCTAAAATGTATACCGGTTACTACCAGATTAGCTTATATGTTTACCAGAATTTATCCATTTAGCTTACATGTTAACCGGAATTACTTTGTTTAGTTAAAATGTTAACCGGTTGATACCTGATTAGCTTGAATGTTTACCGGAATGTATCTATCTAGCTAAAATGTTAACCAGTTACTACCAGATTAGCTTACATGTTTACTGAAATTTATCCATTTAGCTTACATGTTAACCAGAATTACTTTGTTTAGCTAAAATGTTAACCGGTTGGTACCTGATTAGCTTAAATGTTTACCAGAATGTATCTATCTAGCTAAAATGTATACCGGTTACTACCAGATTAGCTTACGTGCTTACCGGAATCCATCCATCTAGATAAAACGTTAACCGGAATCAAATTATTTAGCTATAATAGAAACTGGTTACTACCAGATTAGCTTATATTTTAACCGGAATATATTTATATACCTAACATGTTATCCGGTCGTTACCCAATTAGCTTAAATGTTGACCAGAGCTCATTTATTTAACTTAAATGTTAACCTGTTACTACCAAATTAACTTAAATATTAACCGGAATATATTTACCTAGCTAACATGTTAGCCAGGTGTTACCTGGTTTGCTTAAATGTTGACCAGAACTCATTTATTTAGCTTAAATGTTAACAGGAAGCAATTTGTTTAGCTTAAATTTTGACCAGAATCCATTTGTTTAGCTTAAATGTTAACGTGGTACTACTATATCAGCTTAATTATTAACCGGAATCAATTTATCTAGCTAATATGTTTACCGGTTGTTACCAGTTTAGCTTAGATATTGACCAGAATCAATTTATCTAGCTAATATGCTTACCGGTTGTTACCAGTTTAGCTTAGATATTGACCAGAATCAATTTATCTAGCTAATATGCTTACCGGTTGTTATCATTTTAGCTTAGATATTGACCGGAATCACTTTATTTAGCTAAAATGTTAACAGGTTGTTACCAGTTTAGCTTAGATATTGACCAGAATCAATTTATCTAGCTAATATGTTAACCGGTTGTAACCAGTTTAGCTTAAATATTGACTAGAATCAGTTTATCTAGCTATAATATTGACCAGAACCCATTTATTTAACTTAAATGGTAGCCAATTACTACCAGATTAGCTTAAATATTAACCAGAAATTATTTATTTAGCTAACATATTAACCGGCTGGTACCCAATTAGCTTAAATGCTGACCAGAACCCATTTATTTAACTTAAATTTTAACCGGTTACTACCAGATTAGCTTAAATATTAACCAGAATACATTTATCTAGCTAATATGGTAGCCAGTTGTTACTTGGTTAGTTTAAAGTTGACCGGAATCCATCCATCTTGATAAAACGTCAACCAGAATCAATTTGTTTACCTAACATGTTAGCAAGCTGTTACCAGGTTAGCCTAAATTTTGACCGGAATGTATCTACCTAGCTAAAATGTTAACCAGTTACTACCAGATTAGCTTACATGTTTACCAAAATCCATCCGTCTAGATAAAATGTTAACCCGAATCGATTTATCTAGCTAACATGTTAACCAGCTGTTACCAGTTTAGCTTAAATACTGACCGGAATCAATTTATCTAGCTAAAATGTTAATTTGGCACTACAAGATTAGCTTAATTATTGACCAGAATATATTTAGCTGCTAACATGTTAACCGGTTGTTACCCGATTAGCTTAAATATTGACCTGAATCAACTTATTTAGCTTTAATGTTAACCTGGTACTACCATATTAGCTTAACTATTAACCAGATTATATTGATCTGCTAACATGTTAACCGGTTGTTACCATATTAGCTTAAATTCTTACCGGAATTAATTTGTTTAGCTAAAATGTTGACAAGATTCCGTTTCTTTAGCTAAAATGTTATCCAGAATTATTATTATTATTATTATTATTATTATTATTATTATTATTTTATCTGAAATACCAACAGGAATCAATTTGTTTGACTTAAATGCTAGCCGGTTTATACATGCTATACTTAAGTGTTAACCGGTCGCTACTATGTTATCTTAAATGTTATCCGGAATCAATTTGTTTGGCTTAAATATTAACAAGTTAATACTTTTTTAGCTTAAAGTCTAACTGGTTGATACATATATGATTTAAATGTTTACTAGTTCTTGCTAGTTTAGTGTAATTGTTATGCTATTGTCACCATGTTAACTTAAATATTAGCTGGAATCGATCCGTTTGGATTAAATGTTAAGCATAAATGATCCATCTGGCTCAGATGTATATCACAATTGACTTGTTATACCAGAGCGTTGTATTATTATATACTTTTATACAACCGGATTTTCAATTAGGCAACCGATCTACAGCAATACAGGTAGTAACACACAGAATCGTATTTAATCCCCCACAGTTAAGTCTCTCCTGGTAGCGTTGATGTGATCTATCTGTATGGTTCTTCCAATGCTTTGGCAAAGCCAAAATTGATCAAATCCGCTGGAAATTTTAAGCGAGAATACAAGAATAGAAGTACGGCAGAAAGATAAGTAGCTTTTATTAAATAATCGTCTTTAAACCTGCGCAATAATCGAAAATATCTGTTTTGGTTTATATTCTACTTTTTTGTT